>NC_038255.2:18493629-18599562 GCF_000004515.6 Glycine max | reverse complement strand
TTGATATCAATGACAAAGGTTAGTTAGTTGCTAATTAAATAACAAAGAATGTGATGTGATGTGATAATTAGCCTTCAAGCTCTTAAAATTATAATAATTGAGCTAAATCAGATTGTCCTGCTTGCTGTATTGATATTTGGGGACATGAGAATTACAAACCATCTCTTGTAAAATGATGTTAACCTTTTATGACTAGTTTACATCTAATATTTGTGGTTGCCAGTGATTAAAAACTAAATGGTCAATATTTTCTTTCAGAAATTTTTTTTGTCTACTTGTCTAGTCTGTGTGTCTTTGCAGATGTTGAAGAATATATGAATGCTAAACCTCAAACTACATAGATTATGCAGGGTTGGGACTCTTAGATGATAGCATCTAACAGCCTAGCTACAACAAGAATTGGACTTTAACTGTTTGAGCAAATTTCTTTTATTTAGGATAGTGGAGTGTGCTGCTTAATGACCTGGTCAATTTTCAGGATGATGCTACTGCAAGAATTGGACTCTTAGATGATAGCATCTAATAGCCTAGCTACTAGAAGAATTGGACTTTAACTATTTGAGCAAATTTCTGTTATTTTCTACTAGTTTTAATATTTGGAAACAGGCATTTGAAAGGGAAAAGAGAAGAAAATATTTGTTATTTTCAAGGTGACTGGCAATAGTTCTTTATTATTGTCTTTATTTCATGAGGAAGGCTAGGTCATAAGCCTAAAGCTTTCAGGTGATACATATGCAGACATATGAAGGGGATAATCTAAGGATAAATAGGTGATGCAATCCTACCCCGCCTACAAGCTCCAATGGAGCTTACATCAATAGGAATAGAGGTACTAAAGTTGAATGCTTTATTTGTTTTGTGGTCTCTTGATTGTTGGTCTAAATAGAGAGTATGCCCTCTTTTCCTTGAATGTATTTTGAGATCTGAAATATATAATTTCAAATTTCTTAACCATCAAAATCATTCACTATATCTCTTCATCAAATATATGAACATACAGATCTTCTTATGATGCAGAAAGTAACATCAGTAATTCAATATATGTGTGTGTGTGTGTGTGTAAAAATCATACCAAGTATTTTAATCTACCAAGAGAAAATCCTTTGGTGTGTTTTAGGTGATCTAAAACTCGTCCAGGAGTCGCAACCTGCAAGAATATGAATTCAACATAAATAGATAAAGAAAATACATAGAGCAAAATGAGAAGACCTAAAAATAGTGGAAAACTAAAGGTAGCACAATATCAATCTTGTGCAACCAGATTGTGCATAAGTTCAGCTTTCTCTTGTCAAGTGAATAATCGTTGTTTGCATCATTCAAGTGCAATGTTTCAACCCATAAACAATCTCACTCAATCACTATAATGCTCGTTAACACCAAAAGCAATTATTAAATATATTCTTCCATGTTATAAGAAGCTAGTTAAATTCCAAGACATTCACAAAAAAGAACAAAAATAGTCCATGTAAAGACATAAGGACTCCTACAAGATACAAGTGTTAAGAGGTACACAAACTTCAAACTATATTTTTGAGGGATGAACATCCACCAAAGTTGTAACCAGATTTCATTGAAGCAATTAAATTTGGGGAGGGGGGATTAATATCAAGTTACTGGTCTATTTATCATGACCAAGCAAATATTGGATCATAAAATATTAACTTAAGATGAGGCCAAAAATCAATGGGAGTCATATTATTCAATGAAGTATAAAGCATGACCTGAGAAAGATTTAAAACTATTATGGGTTCTTGTAATTACATTTCTAACTATCCCTAGTGTTTTTTGAGATTTGCCAATGGCAAGGGTGAAATCATATTTATATTTAGACTTTTGGAGTAGATATGGCTGGAAGCAAAACAAAAACAGAAGAACAAAAAGCAAAAACAAAGACAAATCATTGCCAAGACACATTGAACCAGAATTTGGAATTCCAAACAACTTTAATCAATGCTCATTGTAGAATATTGTAGTCCAAGGAAACTCTTCTATATATAGATAGTAAACCTCTAGAGGTGAAATATAACAAAATTTTCCTATTGGACATGATGAGGCTTGTGCCTTAATGAAGTGAACCAACTATTACATCATAGACTAAAAACCTTGACCACACCTTCGCTATTAAACACTAAGGAAGATAATTAATGGATGAAGTAAAAAGCTAAAAGATTGACATAATTTTATATTAATTAAACTCAAAAGACACAATTGTCGTATTTGTATTAAGGCACAAAGACCTTGTGGGAGGTGGTAAAAAAGATTTACACCACATAGCCCAGGTAATTGTCGTCAATATGGTAAGTGTCTTCATTCCTTGTGTTAGCAAAACTGAAAGCTTTCTAGTGTCTCCAAACTATAGCAGATTTAGACCGTTCTCAGGTGAATGATGTTATTTCTTTTAATGCCTTTTGGATTGAGTTATTGCTAGGGTTCCCTTAGTTAAGGTTCTCTGATCACTTTTGATTTTGCTAAATTGTTGCTTTTACATTTCTTCTTAATTAACTAGGAAGGGACAGAGTTCTCAGGTAAATTGTTGCTTTGTGACTCTATTTCTACATCTTGAGGTTGTAAGCTAGGCATAGGTGCAACTTCGCCATCATCTACACTTTTAGTAAGTATCGGCTAAGTTTTTTACTGTGAGGTTGTGGAAAAGATAGAGCTTTTCTTTTGTACAAATAATTTGTATTACTTTATGGATCATTAGTAATTAATTTTTATTAACTTGCTGATAATCAGGTAGACTTTCTTTAATTTTTTGTACATCTAATTTGATATTATCTAATAGTTCCTAATGCATGCTCCAAGGGTAGCTCGTGTTTAACATGGTCCATCATAAGCAGAGCCTGATAGTTGCATTCCTGCTTTTTAATTATAAAATAAAATTTGTAATTCACCAAAACTTTGCACTTGGCATTCTAACAATAAATAATTACAAAAGGATGGACACAAATTTTATGTCAATTTAATTCTACATAGTTTATAACTTTGACCTTGATAGGTAAATCAACAATCATAATAGAACAAAGCTAATAATTTTGTATCTTTCATAACAGGAGGCATATATCAGAGAATAAAAAACTTTAGATCTATCCAAAACAAGTCCAAAGCACAAGTCTACCTGGGAATGGTCTTTAATTATTTTATAGTAAACTTGCAAACATAGGCTAGAAGTAACTACTAGGCCCATGTTATTCTCACACCCTTTTCTCTATTCTCATTATTCTTTATTCAGTTTTTAACCCCCCCAACCTTTTCTCCTACCCCATCCACTTTAAAATTCCTTACTTAACCCTACCCTTCTCCCTTACACCCGCCATGGAATCCCTACTTCTTTCTCCTTCTCCCAGGAATCCTATTATCGTCATAACCCTACCTGATTTTTGTGTTAAATGCACTCAATACTTTGACTATCCCAGCCCACTATAATATAGGAGTGATGAATTATGCCTGATTTCACTCCCTCTTTAGTAAACCACCCATAAATAACAAGACAAAGTTCTAAATAAATTTTGCAACAGGTAAAGATTAAATTTTAAACAATCAGAAAAAGTGTAGTTGTCACTTACTTGCTTTGGTGAGCTCTCTTTCTCCAGAAAACAATTGATGAGATCCACTAAATACAAAAAGATGAAATGGCATAAGTTCCATTTTCAAAGCTTTCATCAAATATATGCATGTTTTCAATAATGCAATAAGTAAACCAATCACACAAACCAATCATATAATAACCCATCATATATGATTGGTTTGTGTACACTCTATTTAGTTTCAATGTTTTATTCTAAATTGAAAGCTAGTATTGATTTGCTCCATTTTATGGACTCATATTAAATAGTTTAGAGAAGAGACGAGCGGCAGGGAGTATGTAACGCCCTTCTTCACATTGATGTATGCTTTGTTTAGATTGAGGTTTGGTGCAGCTCGGGACTATATATAAATATGGATTAAATATTAATCAATCTGAATAATGTGTATGACTTATGTAAATGAATCTAGAAAAATCAAATATATAAATATAAAATTACATTAGATGATGTTAATTAATTCTCCTTCATCATGATCATTACGATTAGCATAAACGTCGTTAGCTTCTTCTTCTCCTACAATGTTAGGAGTGATTTGTATGGAGAAAGGACTAACATAGGTGTCCATGTATGAATCATCATCTTCTACATTAAAACCAATTGTTTTGCCTTGTAGAACCACGCACCACCTTTCATCACAAGGGTCTTGCACGTAAAATACTTGTCTGGCTTGTTTTTCCATGATGAAAGGGTCATTGTGGTAACCAAGTTTCTTTAGGTCTACCAACGTAAATCCTATATCATCGGTGTGCACACTGGTGTTGCTGTCAACCCATTTACATTTGAAAACACAAACAATAAATTTCATATAGTTAAGCTCCCAAATTTCATCAATGAACCCAAAGTAAGGGATGGAAGCTACACAGGGATTGGTGTCATACACACTTGCGAAGTGTTGAGATTCAGCCCTTAGTGTGACCCCGTTGTTCTGCATTGTACTTTTGTGTAAAATGAATACTTGTTTATGTCGTATCCTTGCCGAGTTATAACATTTCTTTTAGGCCCATCTACTAGCTTTCTTAATGTTTCTGAAGCATTTTCATCTGCAAAGACTGTATCTTTAAACCAATCACAGAAAGTCTTGTGATGCTTTTTCAACACCCAATTCTTTGACATTTTTGGATTATTCTGTTTGACTAAAGCTTCATGCTTAAGTATGTATGGCAAAACTTCATTATTGTTGTTCAAGACATACAAGTGAGCTTGTAACAAATCTTCTAGACTTGGAGTGATCACATGCAGTCCTCTTGAACCATTACCACCCACTCTGTCATCATGTCGAGACTCAGGAAGGTCAACAGGTTTAGCCTTCTCAATGTATTATGAACAAAATTCAATGGCTTCTTCTGCAATGTACCTCTCAACAATAGATGCTTCTAGACGATATTGATTCTTTGTATACCCTTTTAAGATCTTCATGTATCGCTCAACCGGGTACATCCACTGCAAATAAACAGGACCACAATATTTGATTTCTATGAACAGATGCACAATCAAGTGAATCATTATGTCAAAGAAAGCAGGGGGAAAATACATCTCCAACTGGCACAGTATAATTGCAGCCTCATTTTGCTGCTCATCAAACTTGACAGGATCAACGACTTTGCTACATATGGCATGGAAGAAAAAGCACAGGCGAATTATGGCTAACCTGACTTTGTTTCGCAAGATGTCTCATATAGCCACGGCTAACAATTGTTGCATCAACACGTGACAATTGTGAGACTTTAACCCTACAAGCTTAAGCTCCTTCAACTGCACAAGGCTCTTAATATTTAAAGAGTATCCTTGTGGAACCTTCACCCAACGAAGACACTGAAAAAAAAACTTATCTTCTCCTTTTTGGAAAAAGTATGACAAGCTGGGGGCAAGTAAATTTTCTTCCCATTAGACCTTGGATGCAACTGGGATCGTGTCCCCATCTCAGCTATATCTTGACGGGTATTCAAGCCATCCTTCGTCTTGCCTTGAATGTTAAGGAGTGTCCCAATGACATTGTCGCATACATTTTTCTCCATATGCATAACATCAAGACAATGTCTAATGTCTAGATCAGACCAGTACGGAAGATCAAAGAAAATGGACCTCTTCTTCCGTATGTGTCGCAACCTTCCCTTCGGCGGGAGGGTGACACGTGACTCGCGGGTGTGTCTTCCAAGAAAGGAATACGCGTGGAGTTGCCACCAACATTTATTTGAGGAAAACGTCGGAAAAACCGGAAAAGACGTGGTCTACGAATTTTAAGTGAAAAGCTTCGGGAGTTGTATTTACGTATGGGGAAGGTATTAGCACCCCACACGTCCGTCACAAGAGACGACAACCTTTAATCAAATGTGCAAATATGACTTCAATTTATGTTTATTTTCCCTTTTTACGTTCTTATGTCTTTTTATGCCTTTTTATATTTTTATTTTTTTGTGGTCGACAAGGGTGTTTCCCTTTGCTCCTACGTATTCCTCAATTGTGATAAGGAAATCAGACCTACGTAGTTCCTCGAGAACTAAGCGTTGGTTAAGTTGTTTTTTATCCTTTTTTTGCAAGATATGTTTTTATTGAATGGAAGGTCATTTAAGGCGTTGGACCATTAAATAATCTTTCGATTCTTTTAAAAGGAGAGAAAACATTAAGGCATTGGACCATTAATGATCTCTTATTATTTTTTTGAAAGAGGTAATAAAGCTACATGTTGATCTTAGGCCTCTAGAAAATCTACGTTTAACTAATAAAAGCGGAAAAGACCATTTGAAGCCGTTGGACCTTAAAAAATGGCTTTTTTAGGTGATGACAAAAGTTTGATTTATGAATTGATTTTAGCCTTAGTTTCACTTTGGTTATTAGTCAATTTGATCAAGAAAGAAAACTCCCAAAGAAAAATGTCCGATTGATTTTTTTAATTATTTTACTAATAGATATTTTTTGATTATTATATTATTATTTTTCCTATTTTTGGTTTTAAACGTGGTTACGACATGACCGAACAGTCGGATTTCATTTTAACAGAAATTAAAAGACGTTACAATACGAATGATCGGTGGAAATTTATTTTATTTTTTTTATTAAGTGAGGAAATGACTTAAATAAATGACTAAAGCACGTCAAAAAGGGGGTACGGAAAGTAAATGAAATAAAAATAAAAGCACGCGAAAAAAATGAGGACCACAAAGGGTACATAGAATGAATTGAAAAGTTCGATTTCGGGAACTTACCGGTTGAAGAGCGAAGAACGAATGAAGAACGGTTGAAAATCTTCGTGAAATCACTCACGGAAACGTCTCGGAAGCGTTACGGAAGCGTCTCGGCTTGGATTTTCTTCACGGAAACAATTTTTCTCACTAATTTTAAGTGATTCTCAGATACCAGGAGGGTTGAACATTTTTGTTCTTCCCTCCTTCCCCTATTTATAGGAAAATGAGGGAGGACCTTGCCACCCAGCTCGCCCAGGCGAGCTAGGTTGCTTCCTCCAGAAGGCACCGCCTTCTGGAGAACTTCCTGGAAGGCCCAAGTGGGCATGGTTGCTATTTGCACCCCCTGTTTACTAAATACACCCCTTGCCTTTTTTTGCTGATTCTTTTTTCGTAACGTTATGGAATCTTACGAATTACGTAACGATACTTGTTTTCTTTCCGTAATGTTATGAAACCTTACGGATCACGTAATCATCCCTTTTTTGGCTTCCGGGATGTTACGGAACTTTACGGATTGCGCACTAACACTTCCTTTTGACTTTCGGCATGTCTTGGAACTTCACGAATTTCCTAACGATGGGTGCCAAGTACCTCTAAGTGGTCAAACGAGGGTCGCATCCCAACAACGGATGGTCGTCGGACAAAATTAGGGTATGACAATATATGCATATCTATATACGTGCATTTACACACACAAATTTTTTTTGGTGAAAGGCATTTTATGACACACATCCATGTATGTTTTTGACAAGCATTTTCATGCTACATCCCACATATATGAACATTTTTTGAAAGGCTCCTTATGCTACCTACTCATAAATATACATATTTTGAAAGGCATTTTTACGCTACCTATCCAATATATACACATTTTGAAAGGCATTTTTTGCTGTATATTCACACACTTTGCAAGGCATTTTCATGCTATATATTCACACACTTTGCAAGGCATTTTCATGCTATATATTCACACACTTTGCAAGGCATTTTCATGCTATATATTCACACACTTTGCAAGGCATTTTCATGCTATATATTCACATATGTACATACTATTGAAAGGTATTTTTCATGCTACCTAGGTGCAAGGTATTCGTCATGACGCAGCAAATTCAAATTCTAGTCAAAAACCTCTCAAACATGTTCTAATATTCATGCATCTTTTACATTCAAAACCAAAAACTTAGATTCCTAGGCGTAAGTCATGCTTCCGGCACTTTAGTCTAGCTTCTACAAAACTGCCCACACACTCACAATGGCAGCCATATGTGCATAATTCGTTCCACAAGCTAAGTTTCGCAAAATTATGCGCAAATGCCATTGAGGCATTTCACCAAACACTTGGTGGGCACATGTTTGGGCATGAATAGCAAGGGAATGGGGGCAATGCAGCATGCCCCATTATCTCAGAATGCACCATAGACCTAGGGCCATCCCCTACAACCCCTCAATTCAACAAAAACAAGCAACAATTCAAGGATAAATCCCTCACATTTATGAGCAAATACATGCAACTTAGAGCACTAAAATACATCAATGGAAAGCTAGAGATCCCAAGAATGAGGTACTTACATGTTGGAGATGAATAATAGTGCAAAATGGAATCAAAAACGTGGAAAAATGGTGACCTAAGGGCTGCAAAACTCGTGAATCCCGTAGCTTTCATTTTTTTGAATGAGGGGGGAGAGTTTTTGGGTGGAGAAACCTTCCCCCTCCCCCTTTTTAACCACCCCCGTGTAGGGGTTGCTCGCCCAGGCAAGCTAACCTGCATTTTTTTTGGGGGGAAGAAATAAGTACGGCTCTTTACACGTCGGCGTTCGCTTACTCGAACCCCCTTAGGGTAGATTAGGCATCCAATATTTACTTTAAAGACACGACAACAATAATTACTAGGAATTTAAAGGATACTAGGTTGACTCCTAGCGGCGCTTTCCATTTGTCCAAAGCTAGGCAAGGGACGACAATCTATCGGTCGTGACCCTAGCCTCTACTTGCGTCCGTCCCTAAGCACCTGAAAAAAGAAAACGACATTGCGCGACAAACTGTGGCTACATTACTGTTTTACCTTGATTGGCTTCGTCCCGACATCTGACCACTGCCTAAGACGATTCTACCCCTGTTATCACGAAATATGCATGCGTATGCGTATGCATGAGTGTTTTCAAATGCAACAATCTGTTTAGTGAAAGCTGATTAGGTTCAGTTTTAATAAAGCGCTTGGGGCATCCCATGGACTGAGCGAAAATGCTCAGGTTATCACAACTGCACATGGTTTAAAGCACACAAAGTGAGGACTAAAGTCTCAAACTCATGTTCTCTTCTTTTAAAAGACTGTGACGAGAAATATACAACAGACGGGAATCCCTGGGGGAAACCAAGAAGAACACATAAATATAAAAGAACATGCAACGATATCCTCAATTGCCCCAGATTCTAAGCGTAGCATCGCTTGACAACATCAGAGTTCACGGGTAAAGGTAGCTCCTCGCCATCCATGTTGGTAAGCACCAGGGCCCCTCCGGAAAAAGCCCTTTTCACGATGAAAGGTCCTTCGTAGTTTGGGGCCCACTTCCCTTAATTATCTTTAACAGCGTGGGACATCTTTTTCAGCACAAGGTCCCCCTCATGGAACTTGCGTATGTGCACCTTCTTGTTGAATGCATTCTTCATTCTTTGTTGATACAGGCACCCATGGCTCATGGCCGTCAAGTGCTTACCTTCAATAAGGTTGAGTTGGTCGTAGCGTGTTTGAGCCCACTCTGATTCTTCTAAGCCCAATTCTGCTAGTATTCTCTGGGAAGGGACCTCTACCTCAAATGGGAGTACCACTTCCATTCCATAAACTAAGGAGTACGGTGTTGCCCCAGTAGAAGTTCGTACAGAAGTTCGGTATCCATGCAAGGCAAAAGGCAACATCTCATGCCAATCTTTGTATGACACTGTCATCTTCTGAATAATTTTCATAATATTCTTGTTGGCTGCTTCCACGGCTTCGTTCATCTTTGTTCGGTAGGGCGTGGAATTGTGATGCTGGATTTTGAAATCCACCCACATTTCCTGCATCATCTTGTTATTCAGATTGGTGCCATTGTCAGTAATGATCTTCCTAGGGAGTCCGTACTGACAAATCAGCTCCCTCTTTATGAATCTGACCACTACACTCCTAGTGACATTGGTGTAGGAAGCCACTTCGACCCATTTGGTGAAATAATCTATTGCCACGAGAATGAAGCGATGACCGTTCGAAGCCTTGGGTTCGAAGGCCCCTATGACGTCTATCCCCCACATGGAAAAAGGCCAAGGGGCGGACATGACATTCAGGGGATGTGGCAGAGCATTGACATTGTCCGCGAACGCTTGACATTTATGGCATTTCCTTACATGGATGCAACAATCACTTTCCATGGTGAGCCAGTAATAACCTGCTCTCAGGATCTTCCTGGCTATAGCATGCCCATTGGCGTGCATTCCAAATGAACCCTCGTGGACTTCCTCGATCATGTGGTTTGCCTCTTTGGCATCCACACATCACAGGAGAATCATGTCATGGTTTCTTTTATATAGTATGCTCCCGCTCATGATGAAACTGGCCGCCAATCTCCTCAATGTCCTTTTATCATTGTCAGAAGCCCCCGGTGGGTATTCCTTGCTTTCAACGAATTGCTTGATATCAGAATACCAAGAAGTCAATGCGCGGGTCTACCACAACACCAGAACTCAATGTATGGTAGGTCCCCGTGCGGTGTTAGCTGGAACATGGACGCCAAAGTAGCAAGCGCATCCACCATTTGATTTTCCTCCCGGGGAACGTGATGGAAGGAGATCTCATCAAAGGAATCAGCCAACTCCTTGATATAGGCTTTGTAGGGTATCATCTTGGGGTCTCTAGTTTCCCATTCCCCTCTCAGCTGGTGAATCACCAGTTCTGAGTCCCCGTACACTTTGAGCAGTTTGACATTAGAGTCAATTGCCGCCTAGACGACCAGGGCACACGCTCCATATTGTTGGTGCAGTCAAACCCTAGCCTGGCTGTGAAAGGTATACATTGATTTTCTGGAGAGACCAATACTGCTCCAATGCCATGGCCTAGAACGTTTGACGCTCCGTCAAACTACACGGTCCACTTGTCCCGGTCCTCGTCTAGTTTTTCCTCAAACAAGGTCATGATGTCCTCATCCGGGAATTCGGGATGCATGGGCTGATAGTCGTTGAGAGGCTATTGAGGCAAATAATCTGCTAAGGAGCTTCCTTTTATCGCCTTTTGGGTGACGTAAACTATATCCAACTCGGATAGCAAGACTTGCCACCGGGCGATCCGTCCTGTGAGAGCAGGCTTTTCAAAGATGTACTTAACCGGGTCCATCTTGGATATCAACCAGGTGGTATGGCTCAGCATGTATTGTCTTAGGCGGTGGGACGCCCAGACTAAAGCACAACACGTTCTTTTGAGCAGGGACTAATTCATTTCACAGGCCGTGAACTTCTTACTCAAGTAGTAGACAGCGCGCTCTCTCTTCCCAGACTCATCATGTTGCCCCAGCATACATCCGATCGACTCATCCAAAATCGTCATATACAAGATGAGAGGCCTTCCGGGCATCGGCGGCATAAGCACTAGAGGGTTCATGAGACACTTTTTGATCCTTCCAAACGCCTCTTGACAATCCTCGTTCCAGCGGACGGTTTGGTTTTTGCGTAAGAGTTTGAATAACGGCTCACAAATAGCAGTGAGCTGTGATATGAATCTGGCAATATAATTTAAACGTCCCAGGAAACCTCGAACTTGCCTCTCGGTATGGGGTTCCGACATCTCAAGGATGGCCTTCACCTTTTTGGGGTCCACCTCTATACCTTTCTGGCTTACGATGAAACCTATCAATTTCCCTGATTTGACCCCGAAAGTGCACTTAGCATGGTTTAACCTCAATTGATACTTCCTAAGCCTTTTGAACAACTTCCGCAGGTTGACAAGGTGATCCTCCTCGGTCTTAGATTTGGCAATTATGTCATCCACATAGACCTCGATTTCTTGGTGCATCATATCGTGGAACAAAGCTAGCATAGCCCGTTGATAAGTTGCCCTGACATTCTTGAGTCCAAAGGACATCACCTTATAACAGAATGTTCCCCACATGGTGATGAAGGTAGTCTTTTCCATATCCTCTGGCGCCATTTTTATCTGATTGTAACTGGAGAAACCATCCATGAAGGAAAACAAAGCGAAATTGGCCGTATTATCCACGAGGATATCGATGTGCGGAAAAGGAAAATTGTCTTTGGGACTGGCTCGATTCAGGTCCCGATAATCCACACACATTTGCACCTTTCCATCCTTCTTAGGGACTGGTACAATGTTGGCAACCCATTCTGGGTATCGAGCGACAACCAAAAAGCCAGCGTCAAACTGTTTCTTTACCTCTTTTTTTATTTTCAAGGATGTCTCGGGCTTCATCCTCCTCAGTTTTTGTTTTACAAGGGAACACTCGGGATTTAGAGGTAATCGGTGTTGTACAATGTCAGAACTCAAACCGGGCATATCTTGGTATGACCAAGCAAAGATGTCTTGCTAGTCTTTTAGCAGGGCTGTCAATTCTTCACAGATGGGTGTGGTCATACCCGTGCCTATCTTTACTTCTTTTTTCCCACTGCCGGTTCCTAAGTCCACTAGTTCCGTCTCTTCTCGATGAGGCCCCATCTCATAGTCCTCATGGGCGACTATCTTCTCCAACTCCGGGGGAAGTCCCACATCCTCGTCCTCTTCATCCTCTGTCTGATTCGTTTCTTGCTCGAAATCGATGGTCGGGTCCCAGGTATTAGTACCTTCGAGGGACTCGTCGTCGGATCTGGCGTTTCAAACGTAAAGAAATAAACATGCAAATGGATGAGAATGGGTAGAGACGTAGGAACAGATGAAGAAAGATCTTTGTATTATAAATTTAGGAACAAAAGACATAAAGCCTTAACAAAAGGAAACTCTCAAGCCTAGGCCCAACTGTAGAGTTTAAAAGCCACAAAGGGTTACATTATGCTTGTTGCGTAAATGTCCGGGCGCTCCTCCACTCGCCAATTTCCTAGTCGGAAACCAGGAGGGCATGGTCGTACCAAATCCGACCCACTCGGCGAACCGTCTTCGCATATCGCAACGACTTGGCCTTCATGTCCTAGACCCGCGCTTATAAAGCTCCTACTGATGTGGCAGGGCGGGCCTCCTTCGACTTCTTGTCCCAATCGCGAGCCTTGACCTCCACTCTTCCTTCCTGCAACGGTTTTCCTTATGTCCGCTTGTGTGGGTTTATAGCTGTCATATCCTAATTTCGTCCGGGAACCATCCGTTGTTGGGATACGACCCTCGTTTGACCACTTTGAGGTACTTGGCACCCATCGTTAGGCAATTCTTGAAGTTCCGTGACATGCCGAAATTCAAAAGAAAGCATTGTAGCACAATCCGTGAAGTTCCGTGACATGCCGGAAATTAAAAGGAAGTGTTAGTGCACAATCCGTAAAATTTCGTAACGTTCTGAAAGGAAAAAAAGGGATGATTACATAATCCGTAAGGTTTCGTAACATTACGGAAAAAAAACAAGCATCGTTACAAAATTTGTAAAGTTTCGTAACGTTACGGAAAAAAAATCACCAAAAAAGAGCAAGGGGTGTATTTAGTAAAAATGGGGGTACAAATAGCAACCGTGCCCACTTGGGCCTTCCAGAAAATTCCTCCAGAAGGCGGTTGCTTCTGGAGGAAGCAACCTAGGTCGCCTGGGCGAGCTGGGTGGTAAGCTTCTTCCCAATTTTCCTATAAATAGGGGGAGATGTGAAGGGAAAAAATGTTCAGCCCTCCTGGTAATTCGAGATTACTTGAAATTAGTGAAAAAAAATTGTTTCCGTGAAGAAAATTCAAGCCGAGGCGCTTCCGTAACGTTTCCGTGGGTGATTTCGCGAAGATTTTCAACCATTCTTCGACGTTCTTCATTCGATCTTCGTCGTTCTTTGGTCTCCAACCAGTAAGTTCCCAAAATCGAACTTTTCAATTCATTCTATGTACCCTCAGTGGTCCTCATTTGTTTCATGTGCTTTTATTTTCATTTCATTTACTTTCTGTACCCCCTTTTGACATGCTTTAGTCATTTACTTAAGTTATTTTCTCGCCTAATCAAAAAATAAAATAAATTTCCACCGATCATTTGAATTGTAATATTCGTTAATTTCTGTTAAAATGAAATCCGACCGTTCGGTCATGCCGTAACCACGTTGGAAACTAAAAATAGGTCAAATAATAATATAATAACAAAAAATCTCTTTTAGTAAAATAAAACAAAAAAATCAATCAGACGTTTCTCTTTGGGATTTTTCTTTCTTAATCGAATTGACTAATAACCAAAGTAAAACTAAGGCTAAAATCAATTCATAAACCAAACTTTTGTCATCGCCTAAAAAATCCATTTTCAAAGGTCCAACGCCTTGAAATGGTCTTTTCCGCTTTTATTGGTTAAAGTATAGATTTTTAAAAAGCCTAAAAATCAATATGTAACTTGGTTGCCTCTTTCAAAAAATAATAAAGGAATCATTAAATGGTCCAATGCTTTAATATTTTCTCACTTTTCAAAAGAATCAAAAGATTGTCTAATGGTCCAACGCCTTAAATGACCTTTCATTCAATAAAAACATATCTTTGCAAAAAAGGATAAAAAAGGTAACTTAACCAAAACGCTTTGTTCATAAAAGAACTACGTAGGTCTGATTTTCTCATCACAATTGAGGAATACGTAGGAGCAAAGGGAAACGCCCTTGTCGACCACAAAAAGATAAAAATATAAAAAAAAAGCATAAAAAAGGACATAAGAACGTAAAAAGGGAAGATAACATAAATTGAAGTCATATTTGCACATTTGATTAAAGGTTGTCGTCTCTTGTGACGGACGCGTGGGGTGCTAATACGTTCCTCGTGCGTAAATACAACTCCCGAACCTTTTCACTTAATGTTCGTAGATCACGTCTTTTCTGGTTTTTTCGACGTTTTCCTCAAATAAACGTTGGTGGCGACTCCGCGCGTATTCCTTTCTTGGAACACGCACCCGCGAGTCACGCGTCGCCCTCCCGCCGAAGGGTAGGTTGCGACAGTTGGCGACTCCACTAGGGACTATTTTTTGAGAGTTAGGCCATTCAATCTTGTGCAATGTTTTATCATGACATCCTCCTTTGTTGGTTTCCCTTTATTTTTCTTATGTTCTTGTGTATATAACTCTTTGATCCTTTTAGTGCGTTTTAAAATGTATGCATGAGGTAAATATTTATTCATTTGATGCACACAAACACCAACACTATTTGCACACACGGTGAGTTGAAAAAAGGCCCTATACCCGGGTTCGTGGGAATATAAGGAGTGGAGGTGAATCTGTGATCATGCTAGGTCTCCGACTTGCTTGATTACAGTGAACCCTCATCTAGAGTTTTTCTCTTTGAAAACATATTGTTGCTAGTAGTCCCTACTGCTGCAGTATATTCTTCGAAGAGGATGAGACCTCTAGAGACCATCAAGAGAGATATGACCACCTTGGGGATTATCACTAAAAAACTTTTTAGCTCTCTCCCATATAGGTCCCTTAAATAGGGGCACAGAGCAAACACGCCGCATGCCATTTTTCCACTGCCATGCATAAGTGTCATGTACCCTTTTGCTTATATTTGTTTGTGAATATTGTCACACTATGTACATCCCCGTATTGTACCTTTCGCATATGCATCATGTGTGGGTTCCATCTTAAATGCCTCTCTTGGGCAAACCAACAGAGGGTCCGTGTCACCTTCTTAAATACATACGTTGGGCACTTTGCTACCCCAAGACGTTGTATCTAAGAAGGAGACAATTTCCCGGGCTCCCGTATTCATAAATTGCATCTGTGTCATGTGCATTCCTTCATGCATTCATCCATTCCACCCATGATAGATGTCGGAGTTTTGATTCGCATCGGGTTTTTGTTTCACTTTAGTAAACATGGGGACAAATCAAACTGGCAAAAGGTTTTATCAAGTTAAGATTAAGGGCCTAGATATCACTAGCATTAAGGAGTTGGGGCGGTTGATGGGACCTCACCAAATGCAAGCCTTCCGCAAGGCGTACAGAAAGATCTTAGATTTGACCATAGTAGAGATATCCACAAAAGCCATTGCATCACTCACCCAATACTAAGACCAGCCCTTGAGATGCTTCACGTTTGGAGACTTCCAATTAGTACCGACCGTTGAAGAATTTGAGGTGATTCTAGGATGTCCTCCTGGGGAAGGAAACCGTATCTTTTCTCCAGGTTTCTTCCCTCCTTGAGCAAAATTGCAATTGTGGTCAGGGATTCGGCGAGAGGATTGGACCGCGTAAAGCAAACTCGAAATGGCATAGTGGGCCTACCACGGAAGTACTTAGAAGGCAAGACGAGGGACATGGCGAATCAAGAGGAATGGGTCCCGTTTATGGATGTATTAGCTTTGTTAATCTTTGGGGTTGTCCTCTTTCCAAACTTGGATGGTTTGGTGGACCTAGCCGCAATTGATGCTTTCCTTGCATATCACTATAGCAAAGAGAGCCCGGTGGTAGCTGTCTTGGCGGACTTATTTGACACATTTGACCGAAGGTGCGAAAAAAGTAGTGCACGGATCATCTATTGTTTACCCGCTCTCTGTGTATGGTTGGTTTCGCACTTATTCCAACAAGACATAAGGCATCCATGTCCGCTCCGAAGCCATCACTTGTGTGTCAAAAAAAGAAGAGTAGATTGGGACCAACACTTGGCTGGGATAGGAGGCTGAACAGCCAACTGGTTTCCCCGATGGAAAGAAGGAATGGAGGGAGTTCTCTTCTCATGTGGGGGCTACCCAAACATCCCACTGATAGGAACGAGGGGTTGCAGTAACTACAATCCCGCACTTGCTATAAGACAGTTAGGGTACCCCATGAGGGGAGCACCGACGGAAGAAAGCTTGTCTCCTTTCCTTGTGAGAGATTTTGGCGCGCAAAATTTCAAGGTTATACAAAGAGTCCATAAGGCGTGGGAAAGCCCGTTAAGGTAAGATAAAGAACTTAGGGGCATTCGTAATGGCATCATTGGTGGTTATCATGAATGGCTAAAAGTTCGTACATGAGGTTTAGATTGGCTCGCCAAGTTAAAGATTATCAACGAAGAGAACTTCGAAGCTCCGGAGGAGGATGAAGAAGTCCGAGCTTTGAAAACCGAACTAGGAAAGGCGAGACTTTACAGATGTCTGGAAAGAGTGTGCCAGGTTACGAGAAGAAAATGCAGCTACCACAAACACCCTTGAACAAGAAACCGAGAGGTCTCGCAAGGAAGAGCATGGCCGTGACAAATTCCGTGGAGCGTTGTGGGGCACCAACAGTGAGCTCAAGCTTCGAAGAGAAGAGAGAGACCGATCACGAGCACATAGCATGGTTTTAAAAGAAGAGTTAGCCATTTGCTCAAGGTCCAAAAGAGACTTGTCTCAGCGTTTATGCGAGACAGAGACCAACATGTTAGCTATCATCACCAAGTACCAAGAAGAGCAAAGTCTAGCCACGGCCCACGAGCATAGGGTGGCGGACGAGTATGCCCAAGTGTACGTGGAAAAGGAGGCTAGAGGAAGGGTGATCGACTCGTTACACCAAGAGGCAACCATGTGGATCAACCGATTTGCTCTTACCTTGAACGGGAGTCAATAACTTCCTCGATTGCTAGCCAAGGCCAAAGCAATGGCGGACACCTACTCCGCCCCTGAGGAGATCCACGGACTTCTCGACTATTGTCAGCATATGATACATTTAATGGCCCATATAATTAGGAACCGCTAGGGAACTTGTATTGTCACTCAGATCTTGACTAGTTATAAAATTTTTGAATAAAATGAGTTCATCCCATGTCTTTACTCCAAAAGTCAGTGCGAATCAAATCACCCCTACATTCTATCCTTAGCATGCCTTCATAATTTTTACCTACTCCTCACGTTTGGTTTTTCTAGGAAAAACACCATAACTTAACATGCCACAAGGCATCCCTATCTGATGCAATCCTACCTTGCAAGGGCATTGGGTAGAAGACTCCAAGTAGATTGGGCTAGAGATCCAAGGGAAGGCCCTAGGGTTCTCATGAGCCTTAGGGTAGATTTCGAGTCCATGGGCTAAGTATGAGCCCGCTTATCTTTGTAAATATTAGAATAGGTATTTCCTTCGTCTGGGCCTTGTATTTTGGCCATTCTAGTAGTATAGGGTTTTAGCCTTGTATTTCGGGGCATTTTGAGTAGTCTTTGTAGTAAGGACGTTTTTTTGTATTTTCATGTTTTTTGTCATGGGGGTGAGCTTAGCTATTATAGGGGGTGTGTAGCTAAGCTCTAGCTTCTCATTTCAAGGAGGTGAGCTTAGCTATTAGAGAGGTATGTGTAGCTAAGCTCAAGCTTCTTTAGGAATCTTCTTAAGGAAGCTTCTCAAAGAGGTGAGCTTAGATATGAGAGGGGTGTGTGTAGCTAAGCTCTAGCTTCTCAAGGAAGTTTTTTCAAAGAAGCTTCTCAAGGAAGTTTTCTCAAGAAAGCTTCTCAAGGAAGCTACCTAGTCTATAAATAGAAGCATGTGTAACACTTGTTGTAACTTTGATGAATGAGAGTCTTGTGAGACATACTTCAAAGTTCCACTTATCTCCTTTTATTCTTTCAATTTCGTGCTCCCCCCTCTCTCTTTCTCTCCCTCTTTCTTTTCCTCCATTGAAGCATCCTTCCAAGCTTCTTATCTAAGGCTCATCTTGGTGGTGAAGCTCCTTCTTCCATAGCTTATTCCCTAGTGGATGGCACCTCCTCTCACCTCTTCTCCTTTGTCTTCCGCTGCATCTCCATGGTGGAAAATCACCATTAAAGGACCCCATTGAAGCTCAAAGATCCAGCCTCCATAGAAGCCCCACAAGCAAGCTTCCATCACTATCACACCAGATCCAAATCTAGAACGATGGGTGACCAAGAGGAGACACAGGAACAGATGAAAGCCGACATGTCGGCTTTGAAAGAGCAAATGGCTTCTATGATGGAGGCCATGCTAGGAATGAGGCAACTCATGGAGAAAAACGTGGCCACCGTTGCCACTGTTAGTTCGGCTACTGAAGCAGACCCAACTCTCCTAGCTATCGTGCACCATCCTCCCCCAAATGCGGTAGGACGAGGAAGGAGCACACTGGGGCACAACAACAACCCCCATTTGGGATACAATCAAGTGGCTTACCCTTATGGATTGCCACCTAATTACACGCCGCCAGTCATGCAAGATGATGCGGGTCGTGTCTCTTCCCCCATCCTTGAAGGGGAGCCTTCTCAACAGCCCGATGAGGTCCACAAAGATCATCATGAGTATGCCCAAGGGGATGTCGAGTTCTACCCCCCGATCCCCGTCGAGGGGCCGGCACCCAACACTGTGCCTTAGCCCAACCTCACAGCATAGCCAACACTGTTGAAGGCTTTGGTTACTATCCATTCACGGACATGGAAGATCTTTGCTTGGTACCAGATGTTGTGATCCCCCTAAAATTTAAAGTGTCAGACTTCGACAAGTATAAAGGGACGACTTGTCGCAGGATGGGCGCGCACTCTAGGGATGAGAAGCTATTAATACACTTTTTCCAAGATAGCTTGGCCGGGGCCGCGGTAGTTTGGTACACTAATCTGGAAGCTTCCCGCATCCGTACTTGGAAGGACCTGATTACTGCTTTCCTAAGGCAGTATCAGTATAATTCCGATATGGCTCCCTATCACACTCAGCTACAGAATATGTTCAAAAAGGAAGGCGAGACCTTTAAAGAATACGCACAGCGGTGGAGAGACCCTGGCAGCACAAGTGGCCCCTCCCATGGTTGAAAGGGAGATGATCACCATCATGGTAGACACCTTGCCACTGTTTTACTATGAGAAGTTGGTAGGCAACATGTCGTCCAGCTTCGCAGACCTAGTATTCGTCGGGGAAAGAATCGAAGTAGGGTTGAAAAGAGGGAAGTTCAATTACGTTTCCTCCACAAGTGCCAATGCTAAAAGAATCGGAGCAACTGGGGCAAAAAGGAAGGAGGGAGATGCCCACGCCGTCACTTCGGCGCCCGCATGGGTCAAACCCCCGCAGACATCTCATGGTACACATTAGTACGCACAACATCATCCAAGCTTCTCAGCTCACGCCGGGAACTCCTCTAATTCAGCACCCGTGCAGCCTAAGGCACCCGTCCAGAGGGAGGCCCCCCAAGTTCGAACTCCAACCACGACTCGCCCAGCCGAAAGTTCCAACGGAATGAGGAACTTTCCCCCGAGGCCAATTCCAGAATTCACCCCACTTCCAATGACGTATGAAGACCTCTTGCCATCCCTCATCGCCAACCAACTGGCCGTAATAACTCTCGGGAGGATCTTCCAACCCCCTTTCCCAAAGTGGTATGATCCTAACGCAACTTGCACGTACCATGGGAATACCCCGGGGCATTCCATCGAAAAATGCTTGGCCCTTAAATACATGGTCCAACATTTGATAGATGCTGGATGGCTGACATTTCAAGAGGATCGGCCCAACGTGAAAACCAACCCGCTCGCCAATCATGGAGGGGGAGCGGTTAATGCCATTGAGACAGATAGGCCGCGCAGGTCTAAACCTTTAAAGGACATGGCAACCCCTAGGAGGTTTATCTTTGAGGCCCTACAAAAGGGAGGTGTGATTCCCCACGGTGGGCATAAAGAGGATTCTTGTTTGTTGCATCCCGGCGAGCTACATTGCATGGAAACATGTTTGGCAGTAGAGGAATTGTTGCAGCGAATGATAGATCAAGGCCGACTGGAAGTCGGTGATGAGGGGAGGGAAGAGCAACATATATGTATGTAGTCCGTGGATGAGAGAAGTTTTGAAAGGCCTAAACCTTTGGTGATATATTTCACCAACGGCGCAGCTTCGCAAAAGCCCCGACATCCCTCGGCAGCTAAACCTATCCCTTTCCTTTACCAAAATAGCCACGCAGTCCCATGGAGGTACACACCTCCGAACAAAAAGGAAGAAGAAGCCACCGACATCAGTTCGTTGTCGGCCAAGGTTACCAATATCACGGGACTGAGCGGTGTGACCTACAGTGGTTGCATGTTTGCACCCCCCCGACCTACCGATTCAGCCCATGAACATCAAGGGGAAGGCAAAGGTAGTGGAAGAACAAGACGATAAAACGCCCCTCACTCCGAATGAGGATATTCCGGTGAAAGGTCTTCTGGAGAAAAGGGATGGTTATGGCAAGAAGGAGGTGTCACTAGAGGAAGCCAGTGAGTTTCTCCGCATAATTCAGCAGAGCGAGTTCAAGGTTATTGAGCAGTTCAACAAAACATTCGGTGGGAGTCGTTCCCTCTACGCTCCACCAGAAATTGAAGTTCGTAGTGGAAGGGCATTTGGTTATCGTATCGGGCGAGGAATAAATCTTGGTGAGTTGTCCATCCTCTATGCCATATGTGGAGGCCACGGAGGAGTCATTAGAAACCGCTTTCTAGTGTTTCCTCCGTGGATTCCTTCTCTGGGCAACCTTGCCTGTCAGATATGGCAGTAATGGTGGCCCGGGTAATGTTGGGGAATGGTTACGAGCCCGAAATGGGTTTAGGCAAGGACAATGGCGGCATAACTAGCCTGATAAGTGCCAAAGGAAATCGTGGGAAGTTTGGGTTAGGCTACAAACCTACACAGGCAGATATAAGGAAAAGCATTGCGGGAAGGAAAAGCGGAAGTCAAGGCTCGCGATTAAGACAAGAAGATGAAGGAAGCCCGCCTTACCACATAAGTAGGAGCTATAAGCGCGGGTCTAGGGGACGAAGGCCAAGTCGTTGCAATATGCGAATATGATGCCTCGAGTGGGTCGGGTTTGGTACGACCATGCCCTCCTGATTTCCGACTAGGAAATTGGCGAGTGGAGGAGCGCCCGGACATTTACGCGACAAGCATAATGTAAACCTTTTTATGGCTTTAAAAGCTCTACAATTGGGCCTAGGCTTTAGAGTTTCCTTTTGTTAAGGCTTCGTGTCTTTTGTTCCTGAATCTATAATACAAAGATCTTTCTTCATCTGTTCCTGCGTCTCTACCCATTCTCATCCATTTGCATGTTTACTTCTTTATGTTTAAAACGCCATATCCGACGACGAGTGCCTCGAATTCGAGCAAGAAACAAATCAAACAGAAGATGAAGAGAACGAGGATGTGGAACTTCCCCCGGAGCTGGAAAGGATAGTCGCCCATGAGGACCAAGAAATGGGGCCTCATCAAGAGGAGACAGAACTAGTAAACTTGGGAACTGGAAGTGGAAAAAGGGAAGTAAAGATAGGCACGGGTATGACCGCACCCCTCCGTGAAGAATTAACAGCCCTGCTAAGAGACTACCAAGACATCTTTGCTTGGTCGTACCAAGATATGCCCGGTTTGAGTTCTGGCATTGTACAACACCAATTACCCCTAAATCCCGAGTGTCCCCCGGTAAAACAGAAACTGAGGAGGATGAAACCCGAGACATCCTTGAAGATAAAAGAAGAGGTAAAGAAACAATTTGACGCTGGGTTTTTGGCTGTCGCTCGGTACCCATAATGGGTTGCCAACATTGTACCAGTCCTTAAGAAGGATGGGAAGGTGCGAATGTGTGTGGATTATCGGGACCTGAATCAGGCCAGTCCCAAAGACAACTTTCCTTTGCCGCACATTGATATCCTTTGGGATAATATGGCCAATTTTGCTTTAATTTCCTTCATGGATGGGTTCTCCGGTTACAATCAGATAAAGATGGCGCCAGAGGATATGGAAACGACTACCTTCGTCACCCTGTGGGGAACGTTCTGTTACAAGGTGATGTCCTTTGGACTCAAGAATGCTGGGGCAACTTATCAACGGGCTATGGTAGCTTTGTTCCACGATATGATGCACCAAGAGATCGAGGTCTATGTGGACAACATAATTGCCAAATCTAAATCCAAGGGGGAACACCTTGTCAATCTGCGGAAGTTGTTCAAAAGGCTTAGGAAGTATCAATTGAGGTTGAACCCCGCTAAGTGCACTTTTGGGGTCAAATCAGGGAAATTACTAGGTTTCATCGTAAGCCAAAAAGGGATAGAGGTAGACCCTGAAAAGGTGAAGGCCATCCTTGAGATGCCGGAACCCCGTACCGAGAGGCAAGTCCGAGGTTTCCTGGGACGTTTGAATTATATTTCCAGATTCATATCACAGCTCACTGCTCTTTGTGAGACGTTGTTCAAACTCTTACGCAAAAACCAAACCGATCATTGGAATGAGGATTGTCAAGAGGCATTTGGGAGGATCAAAAAGTTTCTCATGAATCCTCCTGTGCTTATGCCACCAGTACTCGGAAGGCCTCTCATCTTGTATATGACGATTTTGAACGAGTCGATGGGATGTATGCTGGGGTAACATGATGAGTCCAGAAAGAAAGAGCGCGCTGTCTACTACTTGAGTAAGAAGTTCACGGCTTGTGAAATTAATTACTCCCTGCTCAAAAGAACGTGTTGTGCTTTAGTCTGGGCGTCCCATCGCCTAAGACAATACATGCTGAGCCATACCACCTGATTGATATCCTAGATGGACCCGGTTAAGTACATCTTTGAAAAGCCAGCTCTTACGGGACAGATCGCCCGGTGGCAAGTCTTGCTATCCAACTTTGATATAGTTTACGTCACCCAAAAGGCGATAAAAGGAAGCGCCTTAGAAGATTATTTGGCTCAGCAGCCTCTCAACGACTATCAGCCCATGCATCCCGAATTCCCGGATGAGGACATCATGGCCTTGTTTGAGGAAAAACTAGACGAGGACCGGGACAAATGGACCTTGTGGTTTGATGGAGCGTCAAACGTTCTAGGCCATGGCATTGGAGCAGTATTGGTCTCTCCATACAATCAATGTATACCTTTCACAGCCAGGCTGGGGTTCGACTGCACCAACAATATAGCTGAGTATGAAGCATGTGCCTTGGCCGTCCACGCAGCGATTGACTCCAATGTTAAGCTACTCAAGGTGTACGGGGACTCAGCGTTGGTGATCCATCAACTGAGAGGGGAATGGGAAACTAGAGACCCCAAGCTGATACCCTACAAAGCCTATATCAAGGAGATGGCTAATTCCTTTGATGAGATCTCCTTCCATCATGTTACTTGGGAGGAAAATCAAATGGCTGATGCGCTTGCCACTTTGGCGTCCATGTTCCAGCTAACGCCGCACGGGGATCTACCATACATTGAGTTCTGGTGTCATGGCAAACCCGCACATTGTTGCCAGGTGGAAGAGGAACGGGACGGTAAGCCTTGGTATTTCGATATCAAGCGATATGTCGAAAGCAAAGAGTACCCACCAGAGACTTCCGACAATGATAAAAGGACATTGAGGAGATTGGCGGCCGGTTTCTTCATGAGCGGGAGCATACTATATAAAAGAAACCACGACATGACTCTCCTGCGATGCGTGGATGCCAAAGAGGTGAACTACATGATCAAGGAAGTCCACAAGGACCCTGGGGTTTCCAGCGTTGATCACGGGTCTCTGCCAGTCGTTCGGGGTTCCCGTCACACCTAGCAAGGTGATTCGACCGCCGATCACCCGGGCCTTCATTGAGAAGTATTGCATGCCTAGACAGGCGCAGGGTGATGCACCGCAGGCCGCTGACGCACCGCCACCACCTCATCAGGCTGATCCAGCTGGGTCATTCTGTATGGAGCGTTATTTCCAGCACTTGGTTCACCAGCAGGCGGCCAACCACAGCGGGCAGGTGCAGATCCATGAGTGTCTCTACCAGCTCAGCCTCAGTCAGCAGAGCCAGGGTTTAACTCCTTTTGCGTTCCCTACTCCATATCAGTTTAGGGCTGAGGTCACATGGCCCGGAGATTGGCTCGAGGACTAGACAGAGGAGGCACCTGCATGAGCTCCTGACGGTGCAGAGGACGCCCGCATGGATGAGGAGATGACAGATTTACTCGATTTCTTGGGAGGAAGCGGAGCCACGTGACCGAGGTCACCGCATTTTTTGACATATCTGTTTTTTTTTGTTTTGTTTAGTTTGATATTAATGTTTTCTGTTATTACCCATATTGTTTTTGACGTTACTATTTTCTGTTTTGTTCATATGGTTACTAACGTTACTATCATTATTGTTCGTTTCTGTTAGAAATTTTTGGCGTTATGGCTCTCAGTTATTTTGTCACCATTTTTGCGACTTACCATTTTCGTGCGTTTTTTGTTCACCTTGTGGTTAGACGTAACTAGGTAGTGTGCGCCCTCGTTCGCACGACCTTTTCAGAGAGAAAATGAGAAAAAAAAAGAAAAAAGAGAGAGGAAATGAACAAATGATAAATAACTTAAAAAAGGAAAAAGAGGAAAAGGAAAAGAGAACGAGTAAGAAAAGAAAAAGAAGGAAGGAAAAAGGAAAAAATAAAAATAAAAAGTTGTCTGGCTAAAAAACAACATGCTTGTGAAAAGAGATAACTTCCAACTTTTCTTTGAAAGAATTCACTGATCATAACCAATTTTTTTTTTTTAAAAAATGTATGTATACACCTAAAGGGTAAATGCTGTAAAAGTTTTTCGATCACCCAAAATAGGCTCGGATGAATGCACAAATTGATAAAAGAACATATTTTGGAAACACTGGGTTAACTAAAATAGAGAAAATGAATTATGAGCCCTAGCATCACATGACCAAAAAAATTTCGACACTTGAGTGTCCACATAGGTGCATGCATGACTAGTTTTGCATAAAATTTCCAAATCATCATTGTTGCATTTGTGTCATGGAAATAATGTGGGACATTCCCTTTTATCCCTGAACCAGACCAACACCCTGACATATATCATGTCCATCCGTTCTACAAGCCTTGAGCCAAAGTCCCAACTTGCCATAAACCTTGCCCTCAAAAGAAAACAAAAAAAGAAAAAAAAGAAAAGAAAAGGAGAAAAGGAGAAAATTCCTGATCAAAAGAATCAGAAGAAAGCAAAAAGGGAAAATTCCCAATCAAGGAAAATGGGGGAAAGCAAAAAAGGGAAAGAAAATTCTCGATCAAAGATCGGAAGAAAACAGAAGAAATATACAGAAAGGTCTTTGGACCAGACGACATCTGAATAAATACAGAGTTATCACCAAAGTAAATATGAAAAGAAAGGAAACCACGACCTAAAATGGTCCTCTCCCTTTGATTACCAACCAAAATCCTGTGCGTCGGTGACTTGTTCACCTCGTGCTAAACAAAAACAAAAAAGAAAAAGGCCAAAAAACACTCAAAGCCAAATTTCCCACCAAGAAAAACCCCATTCCCAAGAAAAAGTCCTATTGATCCATGATCACGCATGTAATCTTTGATTTGATAGGAAATGATTTGCAAAATCAAGTCATGACATACCTATGGTTCGAAAATAGGATGAAACACTTACCTGTGTGAGATTAATAAACTTTGAGTGATTTTCTTCTATTTTTGTTGAACCCAATGTTTCCTCTAAATGGTCATTTAGAAATGAAATGCAAACATCCAAAATCTCATTTGTGGTTATTTCATCAGCATACTCCCCTTCCCCGGTAGTCGCATTGTTTTTCATCCGAAAAGCATATGTTGCTCTGATTAGTTGGAAGTTTTCTCTCTTTACTAAAGCATGTTCGCATTTTAGTGAAGAAAACACTGAGACTATTTTTAGTCTCACAAGTTATCCAGAACTACGTAGGCCTGAGTTCCTCATTGAGGATACATAGGAGCAAGAGCCTCGCTTTTGTCGGCCGCCCCCACAATTTCTGTCATACTGACACTGGAGTCACTTGACATGCGGAGATACCCGAGTGGTTATCCGTTTAAACTTTCTTTTGCTATCTCTAAGACTCAAAGCATGATAGCACGCAGAGACTAACATCGTCTTCTGCACCCTTTGTCAATCGCGGCCAACAAGCCCGTTGACACGCGGAGATTTACGTCATCTTCCGCGCAAACAATTTCTGTCATACTGACACTGGAGTCACGTGACATGCGGAGATACCCGAGTGGTTATCAGTTTATACTTTCTTTTGCTATCTCTAAGACTCAAAGCATGATAGCACGCAGAGACTAACGTCGTCTTCTGCACCCTTTGTCAATCGCGGCCAACGAACCGTTGACACGCAGAGATTTACGTCGTCTTCCACGCAGACAATTTCTTTCATACTGACACTGGAGTCACTTGACATGCGGAGATACCCGAGTGGTTATCCATTTAAAACTTTCCTTTGCTATCTCTAAGACTCAAAGCATGATAGCATGCGGAGACTAACGTCGTCTTCTGCACCCTTTGTCAATCGCGGCCAACGAGCCCGTTGACACACGGAGATTTACGTCGTCTTCCGTGCAGACAAATTCTTTCATACTGACATTGGAGTCACTTGACATGCGGAGATACCCGAGTGGTTATCCGTTTAAAACTTTCCTTTTCTATCTATAAGACTCAAAGCATGATAGCAAGTTGGGTGGTAAACGCGCAAAGACGAATTCTGCGCCCTTTATCATTCAGGAACAACAAGCTGAGTGGGTAAGCGCGCAGAGACAGATTCTGCGCCCTTTATCATTTAGGAACAACAAGCTGAGTGGGTAAACGCACTGAGACAGATTCTGTGTCCTTTATCATTCAGGAACAACAAGCTGAGTGGGTAAACGCGCAGAGACAGATTTTGTGCCCTTTATCATTCAGGAACATCAAGCTGAGTGGGTAAATGCGCAGAGACGGATTATGTGCCCTTTATCATTCAGGAACAACAAGCTAAGTGGGTAAACGCGCAGAGACAGATTCTTCACCCTTTATCATTCGGGAACAATAACCTGAGTGGGTAAACGCGTAGAGACAGATTCTGCGCCTTTTATCATTCGGGATCAATAACCTGAGTGGGTAAACGCGCAGAGATAGATTCTGCTCCCTTTATCATTCGGGAACAATAACCTGAGTGGGTAAACGCGTAGAGACAGATTCTGCGCCTTTTATCATTCGGGATCAATAACCTGAGTGGGTAAACGCGCAGAGACAGATTCTGCACCCTTTATCATTCGGGAACAATAACCTGAGTGGGTAAACGCGCAGAGACAGATTCTGCGCCTTTTATCATTCGGGATCAATAACCTGAGTGGGTAAACACGCAGAGACAGATTTTGCGCCCTTTGTCATTCAGATTTCGCAAGTTGGGTGATAAACGCGTAGAGACAAATTATGTGCCCTTTGTCATTCAAAAACAAGTTGAGAGGTAGGCAGGGACAAATTATGGTCGTTCCGCACACCTTTTCGGCATCCAGAGGCGATCGTGTCCGATGGCACACAGAGACAAACTATGGTCATTTTGTGTCTCGCCGCCCAGGCTCGATCGTGTCCGACAAAACGCATAGACAAATTATGGTCGTTCTGCATCTTGTATCTACTGAGGGGAACAAATTCGACACTATCACGATGATGTGTCGGTACTAATCATTTTCCAATTTTTGCAGGTTCCGCTGGTAGGGAGGTTCACTGGCCGAATGGTGTTTTGCTTGAACGAAATTAGTGTCTTATCTTTACTTCCCTTTTATCTCCAAGAAAAGACAAGTAAAGAGGGGCAACTGTCATACCCTAATTTCGTCCGGGGACCATCCGTTGTTGGGATACGACCCTCGTTTGACCACTTCGAGGTACTTGGCACCCATCGTTAGGCAATTCGTGAAGTTCCGTGACATGCCGGAAGTCAAAAGAAAGCATTGTAGCACAATCCGTGAATTTCCGTGGCATGCCAGAAATTAAAAAGAAGTGTTAGTGTGCAATCCGTAAAATTCTGTAACGTTCCGAAAGGCAACAAAGGGATGATTACGTAATCCGTAAGGTTTCGTAACATTACGGAAAGAAAACAAGCATCGTTACGAAATTCGTAAAGTTTTGTAACGTTACGGAAAAAAAAAATCACCAAAAAAGAGCAAGGGGTGTATTTAGTAAAAATGGGGGTGCAAATAGCAACCAGGCCCACTTGGGCCTTCCAGAAAATTCCTTCAGAAGGCGGTTGCATCTGGAGGAAGCAACCTAGCTCGCCTGGGCGAGCTGGGTGGCAAGCTTCTCCCCTATTTTCCTATAAATAGGGGGAGAAGTGAAGGGAAAAAATGTTCAGCCCTCCTGGTAATTCGAGATCACTTGAAATTAGTGAAAAAAAATTGTTTCCGTGAAGAAAATCCAAGCCGAGGCGCTTCCGTAACGTTTCCGTGGGTGATTTCGCGAAGATTTTCAACCGTTCTTCATTCGTTCATCGTCGTTCTTCGGTCTTCAACCGGTAAGTTCCTGAAATCGAACTTTTCAATTCATTCTATGTACCCTCAGTGGTCCTCATTTGTTTCATGTGGTTTTATTTTTATTTCATTTACTTTCCGTACCCCCTTTTGACGTGCTCTAGTCATTTACTTAAGTTATTTTCTCGCCTAATAAAAAAATAAAATAAATTTCCACCGATCATTTGAATTGTAATATCCGTTAATTTCTGTTAAAATGAAATCCGACCGTTCGGTCATGCCGTAACCACGTTGGAAACCAAAAAGAGGTAAAATAATAATATAATAATAAAAAATATCTTTTAGTAAAATAAAACAAAAAGAATCAATCGGACGTTTCTCTTTGGGATTTTTCTTTCTTAATCGAATTGACTAATAACCAAAGTAAAACTAAGGCTAAAATCAATTCATAAACCAAATTTTTGTCATCATCTAAAAAAGCCATTTTCAAAGGTCCAACGTCTTGAAATGGTCTTTTCCACTCTTATTGGTTAAAGTATAGATTTCTAAAAAGCCTAAAAATCAATATGTAACTTTGTTGCCTCTTTCAAAAAATAATAAAGGAATCATTAAATGGTCCAATGCCTTAATGTTTTCTCACTTTTCAAAAGAATCGAAAGATTGTCTAATGGTCCAACGCCTTAAATGACCTTTCATTCAATAAAAACATATCTTTGCAAAAAAGGATAAAAAAAGGTAACTTAACCAAAACACTTTGTTCACAAAAGAACTACATAGGTCTGGTTTTCTCATCACAATGGAGGAATACGTAGGAGCAAAGGGAAACGCCCTTGTCGACCACAAAAAGATAAAAATATAAAAAAATCATAAAAAAGGGCATAAGAACATAAAAAGGGAACATAACATAAATTGAAGTCATATTTGCACATTTGATTAAAGGCTGTCGTCTCTTGTGACGGACGCCTGGGATGCTAATACCTTCCCCGTGCGTAAATACAACTCCCGAACCTTTTCACTTAAAGTTCGTAGATCACGTCTTCTCCGGTTTTTTCGACGTTTTCCTCAAATAAACGTTGGTGGTGACTCCTCATGTATTCCTTTCTGGGAACACGCACCCACAAGTCACGCGTCGCCCTCCCGCCGAAGGGTAGGTTGCGACAATAGCCTAACCCAAACTTCCCACGGTTTCCTCTGGAGCTTATCAAGCTGGTTCTACCACCGTTGTCCTTGCCTAAACCCATTCCGGGCTCATAACCATTCCCCAACATCACTCGGGCCACCATTATTGCCGTATCGGACAGGCAAGGTTGCCCAGAGAAGGAATCTACAGAGGCAATGCTTACCACCTCAAAAGACTGGAAGGTTGTTTCTAATGACTCTTCCGCGGCTTCCACATATGGCATAGAGGACGGGCAACTCACCAAGATGTCTTCCTCGCCCGATACGGTAACCAAATGCCCCTCTACTACAAATTTCAATTTTTGGTGGAGTGTAGAGGGAACAACTCCCACCAAGTGGATCCACGGGCGCCCCAAAAGGCAGTTGTAAGCGGGTTAATGTCCATTATTTGAAAGGTAACCTGACAGGTATGGGGGCCTATCTGTACAGGGAGGTCGATCTCTCCCCTAACCTCTTGGCGGGTGCCATCGAAGGCACGGACTACCATGGAACTTGGCTTTAGATGGGAAGCATTAAACGGTAATTTCTCCAAAGTGCTTTTGGGCATTACATTTAAACTGGAACCGTTATTGATGAGCACCTTGGTTACGACATGGTCCATGCACTTGACTGATACATGCAAAGCCCTGTTATGCCCTCTCCCATCGGTAGGGATTTCTTATTCGGCGAAGGCGAGATAGTTGTTGGTGGTGATATTATTGATGAGTCCTCCAAAGCCTTCTACAGAGATATCATGGGCCACATGAGCTTCGTTTAAGACCTTTACTAGCAAAGCCCGATGAGGCTCATAGCTCATGAGTAATTCCAAAAGAGAGACCCTGGCTGGGGTTTTGTTGAGCTGCTCAATGACCTTGAACTCGCTCTGCTGAATAATGCGGAAAAACTCGCTTGCTTCTTCTAGCAACACTTTCTTCTTGCCACAACCATCCCTTTTCTCTGGAAGACCTTTCACTGGAATATCCTGGTTCGGAGTGAGGGTCGATTTGTCATTTTGTTCTTCCACCACCTTTGCCTTCCCCTTAACGTTTGCGGGTTGTGTCGACAAGTCGGGGGGTGCAAACACACGACCGCTGCGGGTCACACCGCTCAGCCCCGTGATATTGGTTACCTTGGCCGACAATGAGCTGATGTCAGTGGCCTCTTCTTTCCTTTCACTCGGAGGTGTATACCTCCACGGGACTACGTGGCTGTTTTGGTATGGGAAAGGAGCAAGTTTAGCTGCCAAGGGGTATCGGGGCTTTTGTGAAGCTGCGTCCTTGGTGAAATATATCACCAAATGTTTAGGCCTTCCAAAACATCTCTCATCTGCAAACTGCATACATATATGCTGCTTTTCCCTTCCTTCATCACTGATTTCCAGTCGGCCTTGATCTATCATCTATTGCAACAATTCCTCCACTGCTAAACATGTTTCCATGTTATGTAGCTTGAGGGGATGCAACAAACAAGAATCCTCTTCATGCCCACCGTGGGGAATTACACCCCCCTTTTGTAGGGCCTCATAGATAAGCCTCCTGGGGGTCACCACGTCCTTTAAAGGCTTAGACCTGCGCGGCCTATCTGAGTCAACGACATTAACTGCTCCCCCTCCATGATTGGCGAGCGGGTTTGTTTTCACGTTGGGCCGATCCTCTTGAAACGTCAGCCATCCGGCATCTATCAAATGTTGGACCTTGTATTTAAGGGCCAGGCATTTTTCGGTGGAGTGGCCCGGGGTTTTCCCATGGTACGTGCAAGTTGCGTCAGGGTCATACCACTTTGGGAAAGGATGTTGGTAGATTTTCCCGGGAGTTATTACGACCATTTAGTTGGCGATGAGGGACGACAAAAGGTCTTCGTACATCATTGGGATCGGGGTGAATTCTGGAATTGGCCTCGGGGGAAAGTTTCTCATCGCGTTGGAACCGGCACCAAAGTGGGCATCGCCGGCCGAGAGAGTCATGGTTGGAGCTGGAGCTTGGGGGGCCTCCCTCTGGATGCGGGTGGGCGCTCTACGCTGTGCGGGTGCTGAATTGGAGGAGTTCCCGGCGCGAGCTGACAAGCTCGGATGATGTTGCGCGTACTGTTGGGTACCATGAGAGGTCTGCGGGGGCTTGACCCATGCGGGCGCCGAAGTGACGGCATGGGTATCTCCTTCCTTCCTTTTTGCCCCAGTTGCTCCAATTCTCCTAGCATTGGCACTTGTGGAGGAGATGTAATCGAACTTCCCTCTTTTCAACCGTACTTCGATTCTTTCCCCGGCAAATACCAAGTCCGCGAAGCTGGAAGGCATGTAGCCTACCAACTTCTCATAGTAAAACAGTGGCAAGGTGTCTACCATGATGGTGATCATCTCCCTTTCGACCATGGGAGGGGCCACTTGTGTTGCCAGGTCTTTCCACCGCTGTGCGTATTCTTTAAAGGTCTCACCTTCCTTTTTGAACATATTCTGTAGCTGAGTGTGATAGGGAGCCATATCGGAATTATACTGATACTACCTTAGGAAAGCAGTAATCAGGTCCTTCCAAGTACAGATGCGGGAAGCTTCCAGATTAGTGTACCAAACAACCACGGCTCCAGCCAAGCTATCTTGGAAAAAGTGTATTAACAACTTTTCATCCCTAGAGTGCGCCCCCATCTTGCGACAATACATCTTGAGATGGTTCTTTGGACAAGTTGTCCCATTATACTTGTCGAAATCAGGTACCTTGAATTTTGGGGGGATGACAACATCCGGTACCAAACAAAGATCCATTATGTCCGCGAACGGATAGTCACCAAAGCCTTCAACAACTCTCAATCTCTCCTCGATGAGATCGAGTTTCCTTCTTTCTTCTGCCGCCGGGGGTGGTCCTTCTATGGACAAGAATATTGGCTATGCTGTGAGGTTGTGCTGAGGCAATGTGTTGGGTGTCGGCCCCTCGACGAGGATCGGGGGGTAGAAATCGACATCCCCTTGGGCATACTCTCGATGATCTTCATGGACCTCGTCGGGATGTCGAGGAGGCTCCCCTTCAAGGATGGGGGAAGTGACATGACCCGCGTCATCATGCATGACTGGCAGCGTGTAATTAGGTGGTAATCCATAAGGGTAAGCCACCCGGTTGTATCCCACATGGGGGTTGCTGTTGTGCCCCAGCGTGCTCCTTTCTCGTCCTACCGCGTTTGGGGGAGGATGGCACACGGTAGCTAGGAGAGTTGGGTCTGCTTCGGCAGCCGAACTAATAGTGGCAGCGGTGGCCATGTTTTCTCCATGAGTTGTCTCATTCCTAGGATGTCCTCCATCATGGAAGCCATTTGTTCTTTCAAAGCTGACATGTCGGCTTTCATCTGTTCCTGTGTCTCCTCTTGATCACCCATCGTTCTAGATTTGGATATGGTGCGATAGGGATGCCTTGGGGCGCGTTTAGTTATGGTGTTTTTTCCTAAAAAACCAAACGTGAGGAGTAGGTAAAAAAATGAGAATGAATGCATGCTAGAGATAAAATGCAGGAGTGATTTGATTCGCACTGACTTCAGAGCAAAAATATGGGATAAACTTATTTTATATAGAAAGTTATAACTAGTCAAGATCTGAGCGACAATACAAGCTTCCTAGCGGTTTCTAATTATATGGGCCATTAGATCTATCATATGCTGACAATAGTCAAGAAGTCTGAGGATCTCCTCGGGGGCGGAGTAGGTGTCCGCCATCTCTTTGGCCTTGGCTAGCAATCGAGGAAGTTCTTGACTCCCGTTCAAGGTAAGAGCAAATCGGTCCATCCACATCCTTGCCTCTGGATGTAACCAGTCGATCACCCATCCTCTAGCCTCCTTTTCAGCGTACACTTGGGCATACTCGTCCTCCACTATATGCTCGTGGGCCGTGGCTAGATTTAGTTCTTCTTGGTACTTGCTAACGATAGCTAACATGTTGGTCTCTGTCTCGCATAACCGCTGAGACAGGTTTCTTTTGGACTTTGAGCAAACCTTCAACTCATCTTTCAAGATCAGACTGTCTACTTATGATTGGTCCCTTTCCTTTCTCCAGAGCTTAAGCTCGCTATTACTGCCCCACATAGCCCCTCGGAACTTGTTCCGGCCGTGCTCTTCCCTACGAGCCCTCTTGGTCTCTTGTTCCAAGGCCTTGGTGGTAGCTATATTTATATCTCTTAGTTCGGCATTCTCCTTTCGGATATTAAGAGCTACTGATTTGAACCTTTCTTTGACTGTTCGGGCTTGCTTGAGTTCTGTCCTAAGGGCCTGCACCTCTTCGTCTTCCTCCGGTGCCTCAACTTCCTCCCTTTTAGCGGTTCTCTAACTCGGGAGCCAATCCAAACCTTGCACATGGGCTTTCAACAACTTACGGTAGCCACCGATGGGCCCATTGTTACCGCCCCTGAGTTCTTTGTCCTTCTTTCGCACCACCTCCCATGCCTTGTAGACCTTCTGAAGTGTCTCCACGCTTGTCTTATTGAAACCTCTTGAAATGACAGGCGCAATCTCTTCCTCTAGTGGTGCCCCTCTCATAGGGTAGCCAAGTTGCCTTATAGCAAGAACGGGATCGTAACTGATGCAACCCCTCGTCCCCATCAAGGGAACATTTGGAAATCCTCCGCACAAAATAAGAACTCTGGTTCTTCCTTCTTTCCATCATGGGAACCAGTTGACAGACACTCCTTCTTTGTTTGCTAAGAGTTGGTCCCAATTTGCCCCTCCTTTCTCTGTGCATGAACGGTGACTTTCTAGCGGGCAAGCAAGCCTCACCTCTTGGCGAAAAAGGTGTGAAACCAACCATACATAAAGAGCTGGAGTACAACAAACAATCCTCGTACTGCTCTTCTCATATCTTCGGTCGAAGGTGTCATATAGGTCAGCTAGCATAGCGACAACCGGGCTTTCCTTGTGGTCATGGTAGGCAAGAAAAGCATCGATCGCTGCTAGGTCCACCAACCCATCCACATTTGGAAAGAGGACTCCTCCGAAGATCAACAGTGCGAGAATGTCTATGAATGGGGCCCATTCGCCTTTACCTTCCAAGATTCTTGCTTTTGCCTCCAAATATTTTATCGGTATTCCAACCACCCCATTTTCGACTTGCTTTCTATGGTCTAATTCCTGCGCCGAGATTTGGACTATCTTAGAAATCCTAGCTAATGAGGGATAGAACCCTAAGAAGAGGTATGGTCTCCTTCCCCCTAGAGGACATCCCAGGATCTCTTCAAATTCTTCTACCATGGGTGATAGCTGGAAGTCCCCAAAGGTGAAGCACCTCAACGGCTGATCATAATACTGGGCGAGGGAGGAAATGGCCTCTATGGAGACTTCTACCGTGGCTAGGTCCCAGATTTTACCGTAAGCTTTGCGAAAAGCTTGCCGCAGGAGCTGACCCATCAATGCCCTAACTCTTTTAGACTGGTGATCCCTAGGCTCTTGACCCTGACTTGATAAAACCTCTTTTTAACGAAGGCGTTTGACTTGATCCCATGTTTTATAAAGTGAAACAAAATCCAGCGCGAATCAAAACTCCGACATCTATCATGGGTGGAATGGATGAATGCATGAAGAAATGCATATGCCACAGAGGCAATTTATGAATACGGGAGCCCAGGAAATTGTCTCCTTTTTAGATACAACGTCTCGGGATAGCACAGTGCCCGACGTATGTATTTAAGAAGGTGATGCGGACCCTCCGTTAGTTTTCCAAAGAGAGGGGATCAAGACAGAACCTGTGCATGATGAATATGCGAAAGGCATAATACGTGGATGTACATAGTACGACAATATTCACAAACAAATATAAGCAAAAGGGTACATGACACTTATGCATGGCAGTGTGAAAAATGGCATGCAGCGTGTTTGCTCCGTGCCCCTATTTTAGGGACCTACATGGGAGGGAGCTAAAAGGACCTTTAGTGATAATTCCCAAGGTGGTCATATCTCTCTTGATGGTCTCTGGAGGTATCATCCCCTTCGAAGGACATATTGCAGCAGTAGGGACTACTAGCAACAATATGTTATCAAAGAGAAAAACTCTAGATGAGGGTTCACTGTAATCAAGCAAGTCGGAGACCTAGCATGATCACAGATTCACCTCCACTCCTTATATTCCCACGAACCCGGGTATAGGGCCCTTTTTCAACTCACCATGTGTGCAAATAGTTTTGGTGTTTGTGTGCATCAAATGAAAATATATTAACCTCATGCATACATTTTAAAACACACTAAAAGCATCAAAGAGTTAAGAACATAAGAAAAATAAAGGGAAACCAACAAAGGAGAAAGTCACGATAAAACATTGCACAAGATTAAATGGCCTAACTCTCTAACCACAGTCCCCAGTGGAGTCGCCAACTGTCGCAACCTTCCCTTCGGCGGGAAGGCGACACGTGACTCGCGGGTGCCTCTTCCAAGAAAGGAATACGCGCAGAGTCGCCACCAACGTTTATTTGAGGAAACCATTAGAAAAATTGGAAAAGACGTGGTCTATGAACTTTAAGTGAAAAGGTTCGAGAGTTGTATTTACATACGGGGAAGGTTTTAGCACCCCACACGTCCGTCACAAGAGACGACAGCCTTTAATCAAATGTGCAAATATGACTTCAATTTATGTTTATTTTCCCTTTTTACGTTCTTATGTCTTTTTATGCCTTTTTATATTTTTATTTTTTTGTGGTCGACAAGGGTGTTTCCCTTTGCTCCTACGTAGCTTTTCGAGAACTAAGCGTTGGTTAAGTTGTTTTTTATCCTTTTTTTGCAAGATATGTTTTTATTGAAAGAAATGTCATTTAAGGCGTTGGACCATTAAATAATCTTTCGATTCTTTTAAAAGGAGAGAAAACATTAAGGCATTGGACCCTTAATGATCTCTTATTATTTTTTTGAAAGAAGTAATCAAGCTACATGTTGATCTTAGGCCTTTAGAAAATCTACGTTTAACTAATAAAAGCGGAAAAGACCATTTCAAGGCGTTGGACCTTAAAAAATGGCTTTTTTAGGTGATGACAAAAGTTTGATTTATGAATTGATTTTAGCCTTAGTTTCACTTTGGTTATTAGTCAATTTGATTAAGAAAGAAAAATCCCAAAGAAAAACGTCCAATTGATTTTTTTTTATTTTACTAAAAGATATTTTTTGATTATTATGCCTCTTTTTGGTTTTAAACGTGGTTACGGCATGACCGAAGGGTCAGATTTCATTTTAACAAAAATTAAAAGACGTTACAATACGAATGATCGGTGGAAATTTATTTTATTTTTTTGATTAAGTGAAAAAATGACTTAAATAAATTACTAAAGCACGTCAAAAAGGGGGTACGGAAAGTAAATGAAATAAAAATAAAAGCACGCGAAACAGATGAGGACCACTAAGGGTACATAGAATGAATTGAAAAGTTTGATTTCGGGAACTTACCGATTGAAGACCGAAGAACGAAAAAGAACGAACGAAGAACGACGAAGAACGGTTGAAAATCTTCGCGAAATCACTCACGAAAACGTCTCGGAAGCATTACGGAAGCGCCTAGGCTTGGATTTTCTTCATGGAAACAATTTTTCTCACTAATTTTAAGTGATTCTTAGATACCAGGAGGGTTGAACATTTTTGTTCTTCCCTCCTTCCCCTATTTATAGGAAAATGAGGGAGGACCTTGCCACCCAGCTCGCCTAGGCGAGCTAGGTTGCTTCCTCCAGATGGCACCGCCTTCTGGAGAACTTCCTAGAAGGCCCAAGTGGGTCTGATTGCTATTTGCACCCCGCTGTTTACTAAATACACCCCTTGCCTTTTTTTGCTGATGCTTTTTCCGTAACGTTACAGAATCTTACGAATTACGTAACGATACTTGTTTTCTTTCCATAATGTTACGAAATCTTACGGATCACATAATCATCTTTTTTTTGGCTTCCGGGATGTTACAGAACTTTACGGATTGTGCTCTAACACTTCCTTTTGACTTCCGGCATGTCTCGGAACTTTACGGATTGTGCTCTAATACTTCCTTTTGACTTCCGGCATGTCTCGGAACTTCATGAATTTCCTAACGATGGGTGCTAAGTACCTCAAAGTGGTCAAACGAGGGTCGCATCCCAACAACGGATGGTCCCCGGATGAAATTAGGGTATGACAATATGCAAGTCTTACTTTTATCCTTCTTGTGTGTCTTTTCAAATACAATATTCAGGTCTTGAACTCATTGGTATACCTGCTCACCAGTCAACGGTATTGGTGCAATATCGTGCTCTTGACTTCCATTAAAAGCTTTTTTCAGTCGCCTGTAAGGATGATTGGGAGTTAGAAAACGGTGATGCCTATTGTAGATTGTTTTTCTTCCATGTTTTAGTTGTATGTAGCTTGTGTTTTCTTCACAGATAGGGCATGCATGATGACCCTTAACACTGTAACCACTGAGATTCCCATATGCTGGAAAGTCATTAATCGTACAAAAAAATCATTGCACGCATTTCAAACGTCTCCTTGCAAAAAGCATCAACAACTAAAACCCCCTCGTCCCACAAATTTCTTAGGAGTTCAATCAACGGACTTAGATAAATATCAATGTCATTTCCTGGCTATCTTGGGCCCAATATCATCATAGACAACATCATGTATTTTTGCTTCATGCACAACCAAGGAGGCAAATTGTAAATTACTAGCAGAACTGACCATGAACTATGTTGAGTGCTTAAGGTGCCATATGGATTCATTCCATCACTGGCTAGTCCAAGGTTAAGATTTCTTGCTACTTTCCCGAAATCTGGATACAAACCCTCAATCTTCTTCCACTGCAAGCAATCAGCCGGATGACGGACCATTCCATCAGAAATCCTTCCATTTGTATGCCATGTAAGATCTTTCGCATCGTCCTCGTTAGCAAATAGACGCTTAAAACTTGGAATGATGGGAAGATACCACAACACCTTAGCTGGAGGGCCTTTCTTTGTGCACAACCTCAAGCAGTGAGGTAAAGCTTTTGTCACTCCACCCATACCTGACCTTCACATTCACCAAACTTAACACCATAGATAAAAGGGCTAAGGAATTCTTGCACCTCGTGTACAATGGTTTCTTTGAATCACCATGCAATCCTTCATACATAGGGGCGTGTGCTTGCTGAAAAGACTTTTGTCCAAGGTCAGGAATCATGTCCTCCAAGCGATCTCCCATTTCTACATCAAACGGTTCAGATTGGGACCCACTCTGCATGCCTGTCACTTTGCCATGCCATATCCAAGTCGTGTAATTCCTCTTAATACCATCACACAACAGATGGTTTCGTATGTCATCCAGTAGTTGTCTTCTCCCGTTCAAACAGTTGATGCAAGGACAATAATATTTTCCTTCTTCATTAGGTCGATCTCTTTCTGAAGCAAATTGCAAAAACTGCTCAACGCCATCCTTATATTATGGGCTCATGCGACTTTGATTCATCCAACTTCGATCCATCTAAGTCATTCCATGCATGAAAATCTCACTTTTTTTTTATTTATAGGTGTGGCCCTATCCCATTCAGGAAGACTGTCTTGTATGTTAGATTCATACGTCAGGGTTATCATTATTTTGAAAAATTTGACTAAATTTCGGCAGCATTTCACATTGGTCTCCAAGTACACGACATGACATCGGTGAAATTAATTTCCGGATAATCAAGTATGCACTCAGAGAACAACTTGAAATGCATTCTACCGAAATTTCATCAAATTAAACAAAATAATATTAACCTTAACGCATGAATCTACCATAAAAATATCAGTCTCCCTAAACTGTCCAAACGGACAATTCAAGACTAAATACAATGACTAATGCAAATTGTCCGCAAGAATCATTGCATTTAGTCTCAAACGGGAATCTAAGGTGCACTCCTCATGATGACAATTTGTATAGCATATATCAGTTGGCATTAATGGCAGTGAAGGTTACACCATAAGCATATATCAATATAGCATATATCAGCAAAGATGACAATTTTTTTCAATCATGAGTAATTGGAACCATAGGGGTGTTCCAATTCTGATTTTGCTATTGAGGGTGGCAATTGGAACCAAAAGCCATGTTCCAATTCTGATTTTGATATTGAGGGTGGCAATTGGAACCAAAGGGGGTGTTCCAATTCTGATTTTGCATTTGAGAGTGGCAATTGGAACCAAACGGAGTGTTCCAATTCTGATTTTGCTTTTGAGAGTGGCAATTGGAACCAGAGGGGGTGTTCCAATTCTGATTTTGCTTGAAAGATAAACAACTTACCTAAGTAACTAGTGTTGGGACAAGCTTCAACTACGTTTTTAGTGTTTGTTGCCGTTTATTTGTTCTATTGCAAGAGAAGGGTGTCAAAGTATAATGAGAGTAAAGACATTGAGAGTTCAGAACACAAGGAGGATGAGGAAATGGCTCAGAAGGAGGATTTGATGATCTTTCAGGGTGGAGAGGACCTTACAATATGTCACATTTTGGATGCTCTGGGTGAAGTCAATTGAAAATCCAACTATGGAACACGTCCAAGTCGTTAAGGGCAAAGAGAAGCAACAAGGTGAGCCTGCTCAGGTTTCTGAGGCCAATGTGCACTGCAAGGGGTGAAGAATTGGATAAGATGATTCACTTTTTTTTTTTTTGACATATCAAATATACCATCCAACAAAGAGTGGGTGGTTGGTTTAGTAAGACAAATATCAAGAGCTGTTTATCATGATTCATGAACCTCACTGTTGATATTCTCTTATTCTTTGTGATCATAGTTGTTTTTATAAATTTTAAATTTTCTACATCGCCAAAATGTATGGTCCTACAGTTTGGTGCATCCATGCTCCAAGCTAAATTCGAGTGTGTTGTAGAATCAGTCCACGCATGAAACATTGGTTTTCTCTTATCAGCTAAAGTTAGGAATTTAATAATTGTGTTTTTTAATAAAATAAAATAAAATAAAAAGTGCATGGTTGAGATTTAATTTAGATATGTATTTTAACTTCTTTTAGTGGTATGAAATCAATTTTATCAACTCCGAACACATGGGACTACAAATTCTAATAATTTGAATCGCGCTATTTTAAAATTCATTTAAGTGGTAGATTTTTTCCAAAAGTTTTTTCATACACGAATTTGAAGATTAAATTACTTCACTTATTACATGTTTAAGAAACAATATTATCTGCCTATCATGTCACACTATGTTGGTTAGGCTAACAAGAGATTAAGACCTTACAATGTTGCTTGTACATAGTACAACATTCTAGGCTCTATAATGCTTACAATTATTTCTAAATGCAAACTTTTTACAAACTAAATGCAGAAAAGCTATTCAATACGCAGGCCTAGGCATGCCAAGGAATAAGAAATACTTTCTTGGCCCTGTGGTGGTTGATGCATACTATGTTACAAGACCCTTCAGTTCAAGCATGCATGACTCTGTGACATTCTTTTTTTTTCTACGTAGATTGACTGGATCAGGGACAGATTAGCCTTCAAAGACAATATAAGAGCAGGGAGAGAAGTGGGGGACCAGGTATGGCATTAAGTTTTAGTCAAAAAAAGGTATGGGATTAAGTTAGTATGATAAAGTTATCATGTGAGTGGATTGGTTTTTATTTTATTTCGATACCTCCTAGAATGGACGTTGTTTAACATTCCATCTCAATTTCAAGTTTATGATGTTTTAGATTTTTAAAATCCACCCCATGAACAAGGTTGAATATTTGAGTTTATTTACCTATTGTGAATGATTCTGGTCGTGGACTGTGGTTATGTTGTGTTGTTTATCTATTTGATTAGATGGAGCTATTTTTCTTGATATTTTTGAGTTTTGCATGTCTAGTTAGAAGCTACTTTTAAGTTTGAAAAATTACAATATGCAGAACCTTAGCAGCAATGATTTGTGTTGAAGCCAACTTTGCTTTAGCTGTGTTCCTTTTTTAAGAAATTTGATGTTCTCGAAATAATTTTTCCTTTTAGGTAAGGTTACCACTTTTCTTGTTACACCCTGTTTGGGTATGGCAAAAGTTATTGGTTCTATTGGAAAAGAAACTTGCCTCAGAGGAAAATCCAACTCCTTCCTTGGTAGATGAACATCCAATGTTGTTTATAGTTGTGCCAGCCCCACAACTTGTTATGCACCAAGTCAGCTAATCATTGAATGGAGTGTGGCCACTGCCAGTTCCTTGGCGTACTCAACCATGTCAGATTATGATGATCAAAGGTCAATAGCAACCACAAGGAGTCCAATTAGGACATCCATAGTTTCCATAGTTTTAGAATATAATTTTTTAAGTCTGTTATATATAAATTTCACTATCATAGCTTACCCAATACAAGTACGGTGTATTGACAACAACAGTTTCATAAAAGGGAACTTAAGAGAGACGACAACAAAGACACTTATATATCATACCCAAACAGTGACAAAGCAGAGACAACATTTAACATGTATGTTATACTAAACTAAAAATCACAAAATGACCAAACTTACCTCAAACCGAAACAATGAGGGGCAGTGGGAACTATTAAAATCCGTGCACACTTGAAGTTTTCCTTGTACCAATTAATTTATCAGTAGTTGTATCCTATAATTGTAGCACAAAATAAGGCCAATATAAACGAAAAGTTTCAAGTTAGGTAAGTTGAAATGGGAACTGAACCTGGCCAATACATACATAGCTATTTGCAACAGATAGCCAAATTATAGGCAGCTAGCTAGCTTGACATAATCTGCAACAATCAATATTACTATTAGTTCAAGCAATATTTGGAATACCGGGATTCTCAACTCTATAGTTTTGTTTTACTTAAAACACACTTACCAATGCACATTCAGCTAAACTCACAATGAATTGACATTCAACCAAACATAATGCTCATTCAAACACACCTATAGGCAGTAACTAACATTGTAACATGTGTTTTTGTAATCATTTAAACGAAATGAATGGTAAATTTCCTCTTTCATTGTTTACAAGGATCACTAACTTGTAAAATCTTGATTCATTTGCATTTATGTCATAAATCACAATACTTTCATGTGGTATTCTATGATTGTATGTGGAAATTGTTAACTATATGTTGGAACGTGCATGTAGTTCATTCATTGTAGGTGGAAATTGGAGAACTGAAAGGAAGGTTGACTGAAGTTATCAGCAACTGTGATGCTTTGTGCAAGAGGATTGCAACAAAGGGTCCAGAATCTCTCGTGTCATCAATCAAACCTTTTGCAGTTACTACGGCTGATCAAGAAACCTACTTAAGTTCATCTAGTTTGCGGATAGTTTAAAAAAGAAATCCACCTTTAGCAGAAGAATAGTTAGACCAATAGGTTTGATTCTTGCTCATATTTTCAGAAGCTTCTTGCATTCTTATCGAATGAGGTGCTCGATAGTCTGAAGAACGGTTGGATCACATTCACATGATAGACTAATTTTTTATTGGGACCATGTTTTGGAGGGCATGAAACTTCCCATTAATTGGGACCAAGTCATTGCCACTATCCTATCAGTTGCTATTTCGCCTACTATACTATCTGCAGGGGCCACTACACTCACCTACTATGCTTTGGCAGCAGCCCCTGTAGCAGCCACGGGCCACAAAGCCACTATAACAGCACTATAATGTGCTACTTAAAACCCTGGATGTAAGGAGGCTGATATTGGCATGCACAATTTAAGCTGCCCTTGAAATAATTAAAATGGTTTTCTCTTAGACATCAATCCAAAATTTTAAAGGTTTTGGAAGAAATTAAAAACCAAGAAACTAATCCCAAGCTATAGGATTAAATCAATCAAGTAGGAGAAAAGCAAAAAGGACGAGTTTTAATGAGGTCAAAAGTTGAAACCCTGAACCAGAAGGTTGTAAATTTTTTTCTTTTTTTTTTTGCTCAGCAAAGATAAGTAATTATATTAATGAAACACAATACCAGAGGTACTGAAATACATATGTAATTGGATAGCCTTACACATGGTTCCTAATCAGACTAAATAGAGTCTAGAGTGGAACCAAAACAGGCTACCCTGCCATACTACCATTAAGCTATTACTAGTTTATATGAATTGACTTCCCTAATACCAAAACCCTTCTCTAATATTACTAGACCACTGATTAAAAGGTATTAAAAAATCCTTCTCCAAATTCGATAGCCATGTCCACAATAGAAAGGATGCCTCGTCAATTAGTTTGTTACTATCAAAGGAGTCGTTGGAGAAGATGATCTTAATGTGTGGTACAAAGTGAAGCTAGTTTATTAACCAATATAAATATAACAATAAGCTTTTACATTGAACATAAACACCGAGTAAACAGTAGCGGGCTCACTCAACAACTAGTCATGAAACCCAAAATAGAAACCAATATTTGATGTATTGCCATATATCCATCATCCACAAAAATAAAGTTCACTCTATCAAGCCAATGCCCCCAAAAATTGAAAAGGACCAAAAAGATATATTTTTTTTTTCAAAAGAACCAATTACTTGCAGTGAATGTCATGAAAATATTTTAAACCCAGTTTCAAATTCAAATAAGAGGCACAAAATGCCATAGCACGCCAAAGAACACAAAAATCACACAAGATAACCAAATAGTGCATTGGGTAGAGACAACAAATTCCATATCCCAAATACAGTAGACAATGCAATGAATGCATCTAGAATTCATTTACAAGCATATGGAGTTATGAACAGAATGCAAACTCAGAAAGGAATCATTATTGAAATTTATGGAGACTCAAAATAACTATACTGCAATTTTTGCTTATCTAAATCATGCCTACCAAATAATGATTAGAGTCATGATTTTTTCAAATCACATGACTTTTTTAACAAGACAATCTTATGCCAAAGGTGACATACACAAAGAAACTGGTTTTGTGGCAAATCATTCACTGCTTAAACTGGTTTTGTTGTTAGGTTTTCATTAGAAGATGGAGAGTGTTGAATATTAACTTTTTAAGTTTGCAATTGTATCGATGAGATGAGGTGAATGGTTCGAGGCAGTGGGTACCACAGTGGGCTGCAGTTCCAAATCCATCTAACATTGCTGGAGTTTGTGGCAATGAAGTTTGTAATTTGGACAGAAGTAAGACAAAAGAACTTCTAAAGTTGACAGGTATGGCCAGTGCTATGATAATTCATCTCTTGTTGGAAATTGCAATGGCAAGCATGAAAACTTGACATCACAGTTTAGGATTTCAGCGGTGCAGCAAACCAACTACTATTTTTCTGAATTTTTAGTAATAGCTAATATAGTGATATTTCTAATGTGTCAAAATGTGGGGATGCTTGCTTGTCAGATTGTGATTGTGTGGCTTCAGTTTATGGGCTAAATGAGGAGAGGTCATTTTGTTGGGTGTTGAGGAGCTTTAGTTTTGGTGGTTTTCAGGATACTAGCTCAACTTTGTTTCTAAAGGTCAGAGCAAATGGGTCATGGACTTCAGAAGGCCAAGCAGGAGGGTATAATAGCTCCTCTGATGTGTTGGATCAAGTGGCCTCATAATAATTAAGAAGGGGGGGTTAAATTAATTATTACTAGACCTTTACTAATTAAAAATTACCCTTCTTAGGCTTTTACTATAATGTTAAGAAAATAAAGAACAAAGATAGAAGCTTAACCAAAAGAAAAAGCGGTAATTAAAGTGCACATCGGAAATTAAAAGAGTAGGGAAGAAGAAGACAAACACACAAGAGTTTTATACTGGTTCGGCAACAACCCGTGCCTACATCCAGTCCCCAAGCGACCTGCGGTCCTTGAGATTTCTTTTCAACCTTGTAAATTCCTTTACAAGCTAAGATCCCCAAGGGATGTACCCTCCCTTGTTCTCTTTGAACAACCTAGTGGATGTACCCTCCACTAGAACTGATCCACAAGAGATGTACCCTCTCTTGTTCTTAGTTACAACAACCCAAGTAGATGTACCCACTACTTGTACCCTCCAATGTGTTAAGACAAAGTTCTCAGGCGGTTAGTCCTTTGAAACTTTGTGAATGGGGAAACAAAATAATTCTTAGGCGGTTAGTCCTTTGAAATCTTTTGTTTATGGGAAAGGGAAGAATCAAAAGAATTCTCAGACTGTGTCACTTTGAATTCTTTGACAAGGGAGAAGGGAGACACAAAAGAATTCAGGCGGTTAGTCCTTCGTTCTTTTGGAAAAGGGAGAAGAGAGACACAAAAAGAATTCAGGCAGTTAGTCCTTGGCGAATTCTTTTTGGTAAAGGGAGAAGGGAATGAAAAAGATGAATAGCACAATTTTTGTTTTCAAGGTTTGGAAAAACAAGAAAACTTTAGAAAGCTTTTGGCAAAGGAAGAGGAAGAAGAAATTCAAGAGGGTATTCAAAGAGATTCAAAGGATGTAAAAGATTGTAATCAATATTTTGAATGAATTGAATGAATTAATAGAATGCAAATCAAGGTCTTGCTTTTATAGACTCTTCATGTCTGGTCAAGAAAACCATTAGAAGAGTTATGACCTTTAGAGAAACTTGAAAACCATTGGAAGAGTTACATCTTTTGATTTTTGTTCAAAACTTATCACTGGTAATCGATTACCAAATCATTGTAATCGATTACACAAAGCATTTTTGTGAAAGGATGTGACTCTTCACATTTGAATTTGAATTTCAACGTTCAAACACACTGGTAATCGATTACCAAATCATTGTAATCGATTTCACCATTTTGAAATCAATTGGAACGTTGTAAATTCAGTTGAAAGCTTTTTGAAAACAATCTTTGCTACTGGTAATCAATTACAATAAACTGATAATCGATTACCAGAGAGTAAAAACTCTTTGGTAAAAGGTTTTGTGAAAAATTCATGTGCTATTCAATGTTTTGTAAAACTTTTTAAAACTTATCTTGATTGAGTCTTTTCTTGATTCTTGAATCTTGAGTCTTGAAACTTGATTCTTGAATCTTTGCTCGAAACATTGCTTAACTCTTGATTCTTTGGCATCATAAAAAATAACCTTGGAAGGCATTGCTTCCACAATCTCCCCCTTTTTGATGATGACAACCCTGAAATCAAGAAACACATACACATTTTTTTCCTAGTCGATCACTCACTTAATTCTCCATATTCTCCCCCTTTGTTTTTTATTTTAAGCTTCACTTGAAATTAAGTTATTTAATTATATGAGTTCTTGATTTAATCCCTATTTTCTCTCCCCCTTTGGCATCAACAAAAAGCCAAAGTACGTAAGACATATAAAACATACATAAATGACTAATCATACAAAAGAATAGAAAACAATCAAACAAGATAACTTAACCATTCATCAAACTTAGAAAGGTAAGAAATATAAAAACCATACATATACAAAAGAATAGAAAACAATCAAACAAGATAACTTAACCATTCATCAAACTTAGAAAGACAATACTTCATTCATAACATCAAATAAACTAGAAAGTCATCCACAATATTCAAATAAAACATATATACATAAAACATAATACCAAATGTAAGTACATACCACTAGTCATATATCATTAAAGTAATTAAGTTTAAAACACATAATCATAAACAACCAAGAACAAGTCAATATAATCATCACGTTCAGTTATACTAAGCAAGTATTAAAAGAAATACTAAGTATTCAAATTTCATAAAAACATAACCAAATACAAGGCTTAAAAACAAAATATAATTATAATCTAAATCTATTATCAGAAAATCAAAACTTAATTCTAAGTAACAAAAATTAGTTATTAACACATACATGGCATCTCATTACTTATCTCAATTATTTTAGCATATCAATATAATTTTGACAAAAATCCAATCATGTCAAATCATACATAAATGGATAAACATACAATAAGTATTCATACAAGAGAGAAAAATTTATAAAAATCAAACAAGATAATAAATCATCCACAAATCATAATAAAAACATATGTATCAAATAAGTCATAAGTCATCAAAAGTAACCAAGTAGAACCATAACACATAAAGACCCTAACAAGTTTTAAACTTTTAGAAAATAATGTACTAATAAAGTTTCAAAACATAATTCACTAAGTACCAAATAAGTAAACAAGATACTCAAGTTTAAACACATAACAGAAAGACATTAAAACAAACTATTTTGCACCTATAAAAAAATACATATTCACTATCTTAATCAACATAACTCTTAAATATAAAAAAATCATAATAACTTTCCAACACAATCAATCATCAAACATTTCAAATTAATTAAATTTAATTAACAATCAACTAACTATGCACAATAATTTCTATTTCAAAAAAAAATTCAAATTTTAAATTTTAAATTTTAAATTTCAACTTCCAACTTCCAATAACTTCCACTTCCAACTTTCAACTTCCATTTTCAACTTTCAACTTCCAGTAACTTCCATTTTCAACTTCCAACTTTTATTTTCAACTTTCAACTTCCAATAACTTCAATTTTCAACTTCCAACTTCCATTTTCAACTTTCAACTTACAATAAGTTCCAAATTTTAATTTTCAAACTTTCAACTAGTTGAACACAATTACAAAAAAAAAAATCAATCATGTATATTGAAATTATTTAAACTAAATATATTTAATTAATCATAATAAATTTTAACATAATCAAATAATTTTGGACTTGTCTTCAATTTATAGAACTAAGTCTGTTATACTGTAATCGATTACACATAGTGGTAATCGATTACCAGAGAATTAAACACTAAATTTTAAGTATCAAATAACAATCATCAACATATATCATGGTAATTATTAACTCAATTCAATTATTCTAACAACTCAAAACATTTTTTATTTTTTAAAAGAATCTAATCATAAAAAAATAAGCAATTCAAGCATTAATCAATTCAAACAAAATTCAATTAGTCATAAATATTCAAAATTAGAACTAAATATAGTTAATTAAACATTGTAAACACAATCAAAAATTTCAACAATTATTTTCAATTAGCCACAAAAATAACTTAACTGAAAATACTAATCATACATTAATTCATAGAGATGACTTAGATGTTACCTCTTTTGAGATTTTAATGATATTGTTGTCTCCGTATGTAACATGTCCACTTTTCTTGGGGGAAATGGTTGTAAATTTGGATACATCTCTCGTTATATGATTTGAACAACCACTGTCAATGTACCACTTTTTCCTTATGGATTCTTCTTTGTTGTTTTCATGAGATTTTGTCATGAGACACAAGTTGGCTTGGTCTTCATCATCATCTTGAAATGATTTCAGATTTGACCTGTTCCTAAAAACACTTTTGAAAAACAAGGAATTTAAAGAGGCCATGAATCTTGAAGTTGTTAAACTTTCTACAAGATACCTGCTCTGATACCACTTGTTGGATCAAGTGGCCTCAGAATTATTAAGAAGGGGGGGTGGAATTAATTATTACTAGACCTTTACTAATTAAAAATCACCCTTCTTAGGCTTTTACTATAATGTTAACAAAATAAAGAAAAGAGATAGAAATTTAACCAAAAGTAAAAGCGGTAATTAAAGTGCACAACTTTTTGAAAAACTTTTTAATACTTATCTTGATTGAGTCTTTTCTTGATTCTTGAATCTTGAGTCTTGAAACTTGATTCTTGAATCTTTGCTTAACTCTTGATTCTTTGGCATCATAAAAAATAGCCTTGGAAGGCATTGCTTCCACACGATGTAATGGGAAGTGCAAAGGAGAAGGCTGTGATTATTCCTATTGTTCTGAGCATGGTAGTTCTCATTGTTTTGCTGAGTTTATTACTGTATTTCAGTGTTCACAGAAAAAGAACTTTGAAAAGGGAGATGGAAAGTTCCTTCATCTTATCAGGTGCTCCAATGAGTTTCACATACCGCAATTTGCAAATTCGGACAAGCAACTTCTCACAACTTCTACGAACAGGTATTTGTGTTCCATATTAAATTTTATGGCAAAGGAGAAGAAGTTGCAACAAGAGTTTGGATTTTGTGTGAACTATTGCTAACTGCACATGTTTTGCAGGTGGATTTGGGAGTGTATATAAAGGAAGCCTGGGAGATGGTACTCTAGTGGCAGTGAAGAAACTTGACAGGGTTTTGCCTCATGGAAAGAAGGAATTTATCACTGAAGTAAACACTATTGGATCAATGCATCATATGAATCTGGTTCGCCTATGTGGCTATTGTTCAGAGGGATCACATAGGTATGCACTATTTCTTGACAATCAATTTGATATGATGTTTTTTTTTTCTTATCATCTTAAAATATGAGTTGGCTATCAAATACCACTTTTGGGACAAGTGACTAGGAACTAGCATTTAGTCATCAAGAAGGCTTGAATTTACTTTTAGCTCCCCATAAGAATGTTTAAGGATTAATAAGACATACACAAATTTTAATGGTTTTAATTGGCTTTGACAAATATTGTTTTGTAGGCTTCTCGTTTATGAGTTCATGAAAAATGGATCCTTGGATAAATGGATCTTCCCTTCATATCAAGGTCAAGATAGATTGTTAGATTGGAAAACTCGTTTAAATATAGCCATAGCTACTGCACAAGGGATTGCATACTTTCATGAGCAGTGTAGGGATCGGATAATACATTGTGACATCAAACCGGAAAATATATTGGTAGACGAAAACTTTTGTCCCAAAGTATCTGATTTTGGGCTGGCCAAATTGATGGGAAGGGAGCACTCTCATGTGGTGACAATGGTCAGAGGCACTAAAGGTTATTTGGCACCAGAATAGGTTAGTAATCACCCTATAACTGTAAAAGCTGACTGTCATACCCTTATTTTGTCCGGGGATTATTATTTGATGATATACAACCTTTGATTGGCCGCTTCGAGACACTTGGCGTCCTTGGTTGCACAATGAATGAAGTCCCGAGACGTGTCAAAAATCAAAAGGAAGCAGGCTTGCGCAATCCGTGAAATTCCGTAATGTGGCGGAAATCGAAAAGATATGTTTTTGCGTAATCCGTAAGTTTCCGTAACTTCTTCGAAAGCTAAAAAAAGAGTAAATACATAATCCGTAAGGATTCCTAACCTTGCAGAAGAAAAATAAGTATCGTTATGAAATTCGTAAAGTTTCGTAACATTACGGAAAAAGAATCACCAAAAAAATAGAAAGGGGTGTATTTAGTAAAAATGAGGGGTGTAAATAGCAACCAGGCCCACTTGGGCCCTCCAGAAGATTCCTCCAGAAGGCTGTTGCTTCTGGAGGAAGCAACCTTGCTCGCCTGGGCGAGCTGGGCGGCAAGCTTCTCCCCTATTTTGCTATAAATAGGGGAAGAAGTGAAGAAGAAAACGGTTCAGCCCCTTAGGCACTTCTTTCTCTCTCGAAATAGCTGAGGAAAATTAGTTCCGTGAAGAAAATCCAAGCCGAGGCGCTTCCGTAACGTTTCCGTGAGTAATTACGCGAAGATTCTCGACCGTTCTTCAAGATTCATCGTTCGTTCTTCGTTTTCTTCAGTCTTCAACGGGTAAGTACCTCAAACCAAGCTTTTCAATTCATTCTATGTACCCGTGGGGGTCCACATTTTGTTTCATATATTTTTGTTCTCATTTTCATTTACTTTTTATACCCCCTTTTGACGTGCTTAAGCCATTTATTTAAGTCATTTCTCGCCTAATCTAAAAATAAAATAAATTCCCACCGATCGTTTGAATTGTATCATCCGTTAATTTCTGTTAAAATGAATTTCGACCGTTCGGTCGTGCCGTAACCACGTTGGAAATCAAAAAAAGAGGTAAAATAATAATATAATAATCAAAAAATACCTTTTAGTAAAGTAAAGCGAAAAATCAATCGGACGTTTTCTCTTTGGGATTTCTCATTCTTAATTGAATTGACTAATAACTAAAGTGAAACTAAGGCTAAAATCAAACTCGCCTAGTCAAGCTCGTCCACAAAAATAGTTTTTTGAAAGTTTATCATTTCAGTTTCTTACTAAGTAAAAAGGATCATTTTTAAGGTCCAACGCCTTAAAATGATCACTCCTCAAGTAAAAATAATTGATTCACGCATAAGGAAGAACTACGTAGGTCTGATTTCCTCTGCGATGGAGGGTACGTAGGAGCAAGAGCCCCGCTTTTGTCGACCTCAAAAAATAAAAACAAATAAAAGTTAAGATAACACAATTCCACAATTCTAAAAAATAGGCTATTATCCTTTGAGACAAACGTGAGAGGTGCTAATACCTTCCTCAAACGTAAATACAACTCCCGAACTTAGAATTTTCATTTCGACCGGTTTCCTTCGGTTTTTCCGACGTTTCCCACAAATAAACGTTGGTGGCGACTCCGCGCATCTTTCCTCCTTTGGAAAGCACACCCGTGAGCCTTTCCCTCGCTCGCCCACGAAGGGCACGTTGCGACAGTTGGCGACTCCTCTGGGGACTGTTTTTTGTGAGTTAGGCCTATTTTAGGAATTGTGGAATGGTGAACTTTGGGTGTGCTTTTATTGAACTGTGTAAAATGTAAATAACTGTGGTCTATTTCGCATTCTTTACACTGCATTCTAAGCACCCACGGGTTTGAGTAAAAAAGGAGCCCTATACCCGGGTTCATGGGAATTTAAGGAGTGGAGGTGAATCTATCATCATGCTAGGTCTCCGACTTGCTTGATAATAGTGAAACCTCGTCTAGAGCTTTCTCTCTTTATAATGTGTTGTCGCTGGGATTCCATACCGCCACAACATTATTGTCTTGAGTGATGATACCTCTAGAAAACATCCGTGTGAGTTATGAATTGTTGGGGAGTAGTTATTAGAGACCCCTAGATATTGTCCTAGGTTCCCAAATAGGGGCAAAGAGCAAACACGCTCCGTGCCATTTGTTCTCATGCATTTTTGGTAAATAGCACTAGTTTATAGTTTTGCTAGTGATGTTTGGTTTCTTTGGAGTAATACGTAACCTTTTTAATGCTACGTTGAGGCGCCATCATGCCCAAAACGTAGCATTAAAATTGGATCTCTGCGGTCTCGTATGTGTGAATTACCCGTTTGTGTGGTTTTCTTTCCGTATCATGCATAAGCATTGCATCATTCATGTCGGAGTCTTGATCCACCCCTTTTTTAGGTAAAATGAGGGGGACAAATCAAAACGGCAAAAGGTTTTATCAAGTCAAGGTTAAAGGTCTAGATGTCACTAGCCTCAAGGAATTGGGACGATTGATGGGACCTCTCCAAAGGCAAGCCTTCCGCAAAGTGTACGGAAAGATTCTAGATTTGGCCGCAACGAAGGTATTTACAGAAGCTGTCGTATCCCTCGCCCAATACTATGACCAGCCATTGAGGTGTTTCACGTTTGGGGACTTCCAAATGGTACCAACTATTGAAGAGTTTGAGGAAATATTAGGATCCCCTCTTGGGGGGAGAAAACCATATCTTTTCTCCGGCTTTCTTCCTTCCTTGAGTAAGATTGCGGCTGTGGTTGGTGATTCAGCGAAGGAGTTGGATCGCACGAAGCAAACTCGGAACGACGTAGTGGGCTTGCCTCGGAAATACTTGGAAGGTAAGGCAAGGGATATGGCAAGCCAAGAGAAGTGGGGCCCGTTTGCAGATATTTTAGCCTTGCTGATTTTTGGGGTTGTCCTCTTCCCGAACGTCGACGGTTTGGTAGACTTAGCCGCCATTGATGCTTTCCTCGCATATCACCATAGCAAGGAAAGTCCAGTGGTGGCTATCTTGGCAGATTTGTTTGACACCTTTGACCGGAGGTGTGAGAAAAATAGTGCACGGATTGTCTGTTGTTTACCCGCTCTCTGTGTATGGTTAATTTCACACTTATTCCGACAAGACACGAGACACCCGTGTCCGCTTCAAAGCTATCACTCATGCGTCGAAAAAGGAAGAGTCGATTGGGACCAACATTTGGCTGGGATAGGGGGCAGCACGATCAATTGGTTTCCTCGTTGGAAGGAAGACAAGGAAGGAGTTCTTTTCTCGTGTGGGGACTACCCTAATGTTCCACTAATAGGGACTAGGGGTTGTATTAATTATAATCCCGCACTCGCCATAAGACAGCTAGGGTATCCCATGAGGGGAGCGCCAACCGAAGAAAGTCTCTCGCCTTTCCTTGTGAGGGATCTAGGCGCGCAAGGTCTCAAGGTTATACAAAGAATCCACAAGGCGTGGAGGAATCCATTGAAGAAAGACAAGGAGCTTAGGGGCATCCGAAATGGCGTCATTGGAGGTTATCATGGATGGCTAAGAATTCATGCGCGAGGGTTAGATTGGCTCTCCAAATTGAAAGTTATTGATGAGGAGAATTTCAAAGCTCCAGAGGAAGATGAAGAAGTCTGAGCTCTAATGTTAGAGTTAGGGAAGGCAAGACTCGCCAAGGAGAAGTTCAAGTCAGCTGCTACACACATCCGGAAGGAGTGCACCGAGTTACAAGAGGAAAACGCGGCCACTGCAAAAGCCCTTGAACAAGAAACCAAAAGGGCCCGCAAGGAGGAATATGGCCGAGAGAAATTCTGAGGAGCATTGTGGGGTAGTAACAATGAGCTTAAGCTCCGAAGACAGGAGAGAGAGAGATCGGTCACGGGTGCATGGCATGATATTAAAAGAAGAGTTAGTTGCTTGCGCGAGGTCCAAAAGGAGTTTGGCTCAACACTTGGAAGCCATGGAGCAAAGCATGCTAGCTATCATAGGGCAATACAAGGAAGAATTGAACCAGTCCATCGCCCATGAACAAAAGCTAGTGGAGGATTTTGCACAAGTGTATGCCGAAAAAGAAGCAAGAGGGAGGGTGATTGATGCGTTGCATCAAGAAGCGACTATGTGGATGGATAGGTTCGCCTTGACCTTAAATGGAAGTCAAGACCTCCCGCGTCTGTTAGCCAAAGCAAAAGCCATGGCCGAAGTGTGTACTGCCCCCGAGGAGATCCATGGGCTAATCAATTACTGTCAGCACATGATAGATTTGATGGCCCATATAATTAGGAATCGTCAGGTTCTTTTGTAACACCTTTGTATAATCTTGGCTAGATGAAAGCTTTGTTCTTTTTATAAAATGAGAAGTTCTGGACTCATTACGTTATCTAAAAATCTTGGGGTGGATCCAAGTGCTCCGATCATCCATTTGCATACTCATGTTTTGGTGGCATACTCACCGTTGTTTATTTCTTTAGGAATTTCATCATAACTAAGAAAACACCAAGGCACCCCTATAACACTCGATCCAGAAAAATGGATAACGAAGAGGGCGTGCAGGAACAGATGAAGGCCGATCTATCGGCCTTAAAAGATCAAATGACTTCCATCTCGGAGGTCATGTTAAAACTTCAGAAAACCATAGAGGATAAAGCCACCGCAACCGCCTCCAGTACAGTTAGGGAAGCGGAGCCGGTGCTGCAGCCCGCCTTGAATCCGGGCCTAGACAGAAACACGGCCGTGTTCGGTCGAAGGTATAGTCCGCAAGCTTATCCTTATGGCCTGCCTCCGGACTTCACCCCCCGTGCCACCCCGGAAGATTTAAGCCAAGCCCCTACTTTTGAGGGGCAACTCCCACCTTATGAAGACTATCCCGGGCAAGACGATGGGGAAGGAGATAGCCATCTTCGCCCCCTGCTCCACCTCAAAGATCTGTCCCCGCATGAACTACCCCAACCGTACATAGTCCGTCATACCCCGGCCTTACCCACACCCGTAAAAGAATCTGTTCCCTTTGCGGAAGATAAGGGAAAGATTGAGGCGCTTGAAGAGAGGTTAAGAGAAGTTGAGGGCCTTGGCAATTACCCATTCTCGGATTTAGTAGATTTATGTCTCGTGCCCAACATCGTCATCCCTCCCAAGTTCAAAGTACCGGACTTTGATAAGTACAAAGGTACGACATGTCCGAAGGGGCATCTTCGGATGTATTGCCGAAAGATGGGGGCGTATTCTGCGGACGAGAAGTTGTTGGTTCATTTCTTTCAAGACAGCTTGGCCGGAGCAGCTGTAGCATGGTATACCAATCTGGAAGCTTCCCCAATCCGATCATGGATGGACTTAGCAACTGCCTTCATTAGGCAGTACCAGTACAATACGGACATGGCTCCCGATCAGAACCAGCTTCAGGGTATGACTAAACGAGAGCATGAGTCCATTAAGGAATATGCCCAGAGATGGAGAGATCTCGCAGCCCAAGGTTTACCGCCCATGACGGAGAGAGAGATGATCACAATTATGGTAGATACGTTACCCACATTCTACTATGAAAAGCTGATAGGCTACATGCCAGCTAACTTTGCGGATCTCATCTTCGCCGGAGAAAGAATTGAATCCGGGCTACGAAAAGGCAAGTTCGAATATGCTGCCAATATGGAAGGAGATGCCCACGCAGTCACCACAAAGGAAGGAGATGCCCACGCAGTCACCACCGCCCCAACATGGATGAAAGCACCCCAAAATATCCAAAGCTCATACCAGCCCAATCCCCCAAATTTTTTAATCCGAGCCGGGAACTCCTTCCCGACTCAAGTAAAAGGACCACCCGCAGCAGAAAGAGCGCCGGCCCAACGCACAGCTCCAGCCACACCCCGGCCAGTTAATAATACAGCCCCCGGCACGACCTATAAATATGCACAGCACCCGAAAGACAACTTCCCTCCTATTCCCATGGCATATTCCGAGTTATGGCCTTCATTATTAGAGAATCACTTGGTGGTGGCCATACCCGGGAAGGTTCTCCAGCCACCCTACCCCAAGTGGTATGATCCGGGTGCCAAGTGTGTGTACCATAGTGGAGTTCCCGGACACAATATTGACTCCTGCATCCTGTTCAAGTATAAAGTACAACATATGATTAGTGCCGGTTGGCTAGCGTTTCAGGAGGAAGGCCCAAATGTTAAAACCAACCCGCTAGCTAGTCATGGAGGGGCTAGCGTGAATGCCGTCAAAGAGGATGGGCCATCACGGACAAAGAGGTTAGAAGAAGTGGTTACTTCTAGACGCTTCATCTATCAAACACTGCAAGCGGCATGCATGGTCCCCCAAGGTGGAGATGAAAGGGACGAATGTTTATTTCACCTCGGGGAGTCGCATGACATGGAAACCTGTCCCTCGGTGGAAGAATTGCTTTAGTGGCTCATGGATTGCGGGCAGCTTGAAGTGTCCATAGGAGGGAGGGAAGAACCACAAATTTGCATGCAGTCGGAAGAGAAGAAGGTTCCTCTAACCCCCAAGGCCCTAGTAATATGTTTTAGGAAAGGGACCGGCTCGACACACATATACCCCCGGGCGGCACCCAAGCCGACGCCATTTGCATATCAAAGTAATAAGGCCGTTCCGTGGAAGTATACCCCTCCCGCGTCCAGCGAAAGAGTTGCAACCGAAGTTGACTCCCTATCAGCTAAGGTAACCAACATCACCGGCCTCAGTGGCATAACCCGCAGTGGTCGGGTGTTCGCTTCCTCTCACTCGGCGGAATTGCCCTCTAAAGGGAAGGCGCCCCCTCGAAGGAAGTAGATCCTCCCGTGGCAAGAGGAGCCGAAAAGAAAGAGGGACTTAAAGGAAAAACAGTGACTTTGGAAGAGGCCCATGAGTTCCTCCGCCTCATCCAACAAAGCGAGTTTAAGGTAGTCGAGCAATTGAATAAAACTCCAGCAAGGATCTCTTTGCTTGAACTACTCATAAACTCCGAGCCTCATCGTGCGCTGTTGATGAAGGTTCTTAATGATGCCCATGTAGCACATGATATCTCAGTGGAGGGTTTCAAAGGCATCGTTAATCATATAACCACCAACAACTACATCGCGTTTGCGGAAGAAGAGATTCCTGTTGAGGGGAGAGGACACAACAAGGCTCTACATGTGTCGGTGAGATGTATGGACCATGTTGTCGCAAAGGTACTTATCGACAATGGATCGAGTTTAAATGTAATGCCGAAGACCACTTTGGAAAAGCTTCCTTTTAGTGCGTCACGTTTAAAACCAAGCTCGATGGTGGTGCGGGCCTTTGATGGTACTCGGCGGGAAGTAATAGGGGAAATCTACATTCCCATTCAGATAGGCCCCCACACTTGCAATGTGGTGTTTCAAGTAATGGATATAAATCCTGCCTATAGCTGCCTCTTGGGAAGACCGTGGATTCATACCCTAGGAGTGGTCCTTTCAACGCTTCACCAGAAATTGAAGTTCGCAGTGGGTGGACTTTTAGTGATAGTGTCGGGTGAAAAGGATATGTTAGTGAGCTGCCCCTCCTCCGCACCGTACGTGGAAGAGGCGGAAGAATCATTGGAAACAGCTTTCCAATCCTTTGAGGTGGTGAGCTACGCCTCTGTCGAACCAAGTCCGTCGCTACCTTCTCTCTCCAAAGCGGCCCTAATGGTGGCGCGTGTTATGCTCAGGAACGGATTTGAGCCCGGAATGGGTCTAGGCAAGGACTGCCTCGGGAATGCCGACATGGTCGATATCAAGGGAAATCCATACAAATATGGATTAGGGTACAAACCCGGGATGCCGGGGAGGAGGAACGTGCCGTCAAGATTTCGGGCAGATAGGATATGGCCCGGCCGTATTAGCCAGTGTTTCACCAGCGCTGGAATGGTGTCTGAGGAGGAGGTGGCCGCGATAGAAGAGGAGCTCCCTTAAGACCCACCAAGTTTTGTGCAACCATGCCACCCCGATTCCCAAGTGGGGAACTGGCGCGTGATAAGCCAGTCAGAAGTCTATACTGCCGATTCAATGTAATTAGAGCCTATAGATTTCCGTCCTCTTTTGTTTTGTGAAACCTACCTTATTAAATAAACAAAGAGATCTTTCTGTTCTTGCAGTACCACCTTTTCTCATATCATTTTGCATGCTTTTGTTTCTTTTGTCTTGTTTGGTATAGATGTGAGGATCGATTCTTTGAGGAACCTAACAACGAGGGTTTGACAATCGATTTCGATCGAGATATAAGCCAAACGATAAACGAGGAAGAGGAAGAGGACGTCCTATCACCAGAGTTGGAGAGGCTGGTCGCTCAGGAAGAACGTGAAATGAAGCCTCACCAAGAAGAAACCGAATTGGTAAACTTGGGGACCACGGAGGAAAAGAAGGAAGTGAAGGTAGGAACCGGTATGACCGCGCCTATCCGCCAAGGCTTGATAACCCTTCTTAAAGAGTATCAAGATGTCTTTGCATGGTCATATCAAGATATGCCCGGTCTAGATTCCGACATTGTGCAGCATAAGTTGCCTTTGAATCCTGGGTCTTCTCCGGTTAAACAAAAGTTACGAAGAATGAGACCCGAGATGTCTTTAAAAATTAAAGAAGAAGTAAGGAAGCAGTTTGATGCAGGTTTCTTAGCTGTGGCACGGTACCCGGAGTGGGTGGCCAACATTGTCCCAGTCCCGAAAAAGGACGGCAAGGTTCGAATGTGTGTAGACTACCGGGACTTGAACCGAGCCAGTCCTAAAGACAACTTTCCCCTGCCACTCATTGACATATTGGTAGATAATACAGCCAAATTCGCCCTCTTCTCATTTATGGATGGTTTCTTGGGGTATAATCAAACAAAGATGGCACCCGAAGATGTAGAGAAGACCACTTTCGTCACCCTATGGGGAACGTTCTGCTATAAGGTGATGGCCTTCGGACTGAAAAATGCTGGGGCAACCTATCAGCGTGCCATGGTGGCGTTGTTCCATGACATGATGCATAAGGAAATAGAGGTCTACGTAGATGACATGATTGCCAAGTCTCGGACTGAGGGCGAACACCTTGTCAATCTGCGTAAGCTGTTCGGAAGGTTGCGGAAATACCAATTAAAACTAAACCCAACCAAATGCACCTTTGGGGTGAAGTCGGGGAAGCTGCTAGGATTTATCGTAAGTCAGAAAGGGATAGAGATAGATCCCGAGAAAGTGAAGTTCATCCTTGAAATGCCGGAACCCCGCACGGAGAAGCAGGTTCGGGGGTTTTTGGGCTGGTTGAATTATATCGCGAGATTTATCTCGCAACTCACCCCTACCTGTGAGCCCATTTTTAAACTGTTACGTAAGAACCAAGCGGTCCTATGGAATAGTGACTGCCAAGAGGCCTTCGAGAAGATCAAACAGAGTCTCGCAAATCCCCCGGTGTTCATGCCACCTATAACAGGAAGGCCTCTTTTCCTGTACATGACCGTGTTGGACGAGTCTATGGGGTGCGTGCTGGGTCAGCATGATGATTCTGGGAAAAAGGAGCAAGCCATCTACTATCTGAGCAAGAAGTTTACCGCATGTGAGATGAATTACTCAGTGTTGGAAAGGACGTGTTGTGCTCTGGTATGGGCATCACATTGGCTTAGGTAGTACATGCTCAGCCATACCACGTGGCTTATTTCCAAAATGGATCCCGTGAAATACATCTTTGAAAAACCAGCCCTCACAGGACGAATCGCTAGGTGGCAGGTACTATTGTCTGAATTCGATATCGTTTACGTCACCTAAAAGGCAGTAGAGGGAAGTGCCTTAGCAGATTATTTGGCCCAGCAACCCCTCCAGGATTATAGGCCGATGCACCCCGAGTTCCCAAATGAAGATATCATGGCTCTGTTTGAAGAGAAGTGGACACACGAGGACATAGATAAATGGATTGTTTGTTTTCGATGGGGCATCTAATGCTTTGGGCCACGGAGTAGGGGCAGTCCTTGTATCCCCGGATGATCAGTGTATTCCTTTCACAGCTAGACTAGGTTTTGATTGTACCAACAATATGGCCGAGTACGAAGCATGTGCCCTCGGGGTTCAGGTGACCATTGATTTTGATGTAAAACTACTCAAGGTGTATGCAGACTCAGCTTTGGTGATACGCCAGTTGAAAGGAGAATGGGAAACTAGGGATTCGAAGTTGATACCCTATAAAACTCACATCTTGAGGTTAGCCAAGTACTTTGACGACATTTCCTTCCACCACATACCTCGGGAAGAGAATCAAATGGCTGATGCACTAGCCACCCTGGCATCCATGTTTCAACTTGCCCCACACGGGGATCTGCCGTACATCGAATTCAAATCCCAAGGCAGGCCGGCATATTGTTATGCAATAGAGGAAGAGCGGGATGGGAAACCGTGGTATTTCGACATCAAGCAGTATGTCGAGAACAAAGAATACCCACCAGGGATTTCTGACAATGACAAAAGGACGTTGAGGAGATTGGCTACTGGTTTCTTTGTAAGTGGTACCATCCTGTACAAACGAAACCACGACATGACCCTCCTACGATGCGAAGATGCCAAAGAGGCGAACTTCATGATTGAGGAGATCCACGAGGGTTCCTTTGGGACACATGCCAATGGGCATGCTATGGCCAGAAAAATCCTTAGGGCCGGTTATTATTGGCTCACCATGGAAAGTGATTGTTGCGCTCATGTAAGGAAGTGTCATAAATGTCAGGCATACGCGGACAACGTCAATGTTCCGCCACATCCTCTGAATGTTATGTCCGCCCCTTGGCCTTTTTCTATGTGGGGAATAGATGTCATTAGGGCCATAGAACCCAAAGCGTCGAATGGTCACCGCTTCATTCTTGTGGTGATAGATTACTTCACCAAATGGGTCGAAGCAGCTTCTTATACTAACGTCACAAGGAATGTGGTAGTTAGATTCATAAAGAAGGAGTTGATTTGTCGATACGGACTCCCCAGGAAGATCATTACTGACAATGGCACCAATCTGAACAATAAAATGATGCAGGAGATGTGCGAAGACTTCAAGATCCAACATCATAACTCTACCCCTTATCGGCCAAAGATGAATGGAGCTGTAGAGGCTGTGAATAAGAATATCAAGAAGATTGTTCAAAAGATGACAGTGTCATACAAAGATTGGCATGAGATGTTGCCTTTCGCCCTACACGGGTATAGAACCTCGGTGCGAACTTCTACTGGGGCAACGCCGTATTCCTTGGTTTATGGGATGGAGGCAGTACTCCCATTTGAGGTAGAGGTTCCTTCTCAGAGGATAATGGCGGAGTCAGGCCTAGAAGAGTCAGAGTGGGCTCAAGCGCGCTACGACCAACTTAACCTTATTGAAGGTAAGCGTTTGGCCGCCATGAGCCATGGGCATTTGTATCAACGAAGGATAAAGAACGCATTCGACAAGAACGTACGCCCGCGCAAGTTCAACGAGGGGGACCTCGTGCTGAAGAAGATGTCCCACACTGTTAAAGATAATCGAGGCAAGTGGGCCCCGAATTATGAAGGACCTTTCATGGTGAAAAGAGCTTTTTCTGGGGGTGCTCTGATACTCGCCCACATGGATGGCGAGGAATTGCCTAAGCCCATGAACTCCGATGTAGTTAAACGATATTACGCTTGAGATCTGGGGCAATCGAGGGGACCGTTGCATGTTCTTTTAATTCTGAGTTTTTGTTCTTCCTGGTTTCCTCTAGAGATTCCTTTCCTCTGTATTTGTTCTTGTTCTTTTAAAAAGAGGAAAATATAGGTGAGGTTTTAGTCCTCCCTTTGGTTTCAAACTTTGTGTTTTAGATTCGTTATAGGCATGAGCCCTCTTCGCTCGGTGTATGGGGTGCCCCAAACGCTTATTTAAAATTGAACCTAACCAGCCTTCACTAAAATAAAATCATCGCATTAGAAACATTCATACATGCACATGCACATGCATATCTTGTGATAGCAAGGAGCAGAATCGTCTTAGGTCATAGTTAGAAGTCAAGACAAGTTGACTGCGTCAATCAACCAAGGTAAGATGATGACCGGACACGATTAGAAACAAATTTTTTGTTTCCTACTTGCAGGTACATAGGGACGGATGCAAGTGGGTATGGGGTCACGACCGACCAATCGTTGCCCCTTCCCGGCGCTAAACGAGCAGCGAACGTCGCTGCAAGGCAGCCCAGTATCCTTTGAATTCGCAGTATTTTACTACTAATGTTTGTTTTTAAATAATCAACGCCTAATTCTAACTTAAGTAGGCTCAAATAGGCAAAACTCTAGTCCATAAGAGAGAGGGGGGGCATGGTTAATGCACCCTTAAAAAAAAAAATTGGCAGGTTAGCTCGCCTGGGCGAGCAACCCCTGCATTCAGAATATAAAAACGAGGGAGGGGAACGTTTTTGTATCCCAAAAACTTTCCCCCCCTCATTCAAAAGAGAGGACTCACGAAGGCTTGCGGTTCTTGCTCCCTCAAGCCACTTTTGGTTGCCTTTTGCTTTCATTCTTGGTGTTATTGTTCACTCCAACAAGTAAGTATTCAATCCTTGATGTTTTCAGCTTCCCATTGGTATATTTTCTTCACCTTTTGGTGCTCCAAATTGTGGGAATGTGCTTGTATTTGTGGGGCAGTTTTGGTTTGTTTTTTATGCTTGTTTTCTTGAATTAAGGATTTGAATGAGAAGGCCTTAGGCCTATGTTGTATTCTGAAGCAATGGGGCATGCCACATTGTCCCCATTCTCTTGCAATTTGTGTCCAAACGTGCGCCCACCAAGTGCTCGGTGAAACACCCCAATGATATATGAATATGATTTTGCAAAATTGGGATGGTGGGGCTGTTTTATCTATGTAGAGACAGCATAGGAAAGTCAAAATAGATGCCCAAATGCAATCCCAAGCTTAGGAACCCAAACTTGTAGCTTCAATGCAAGGAAACATGCTTATGGCTAGGAATCAAAAATTTGGGTTTTAGAATTAGAAAAGCATGAAAATAGGGACTTGTTTGTAAGAATTTGGGCTGCCCCATGATTGGTACTTTGCACCTAAGTAACGTGGGAAATGCTTTTCAATGGTGTGTAGATATGTGTGTGTAAATATAAGGGGCATAAAATTCCTCGCCAAGTATGAATAAATTGTTTTCCTAAATGAATGTATGATAACATGGAATGCCCTTTTTGAATTCAAATGTGTGCAGGATGTAATTAGCTTTCCAATATGCATGAGAAAAACAATAAAAATTTGTATGGTGTACTTCAAATGTGTGTGGATAGTTTGTGGTAGCGAAATAGTTATGATATGAACATATGTAATTTTGGCATAATACCTTGAGCATGCGTGTAAGTATTCTTTCCGAAAAAATATATATGTGTGGTAACTAGAATGTTTTGAATATCCTTGTATGTTGATATAAATAATAGGATATTTTCTACACATACACGTGTGCATAAATGGATTACATGAGTCCGTTCTCCATCAGAGGGATTAGCACGACATCTTTGCGTTAAAGATAAGCATTATCTTGTAAAACTAACTTCCAAATGTTTGTTCTTACAGGAGATGGCCCCGAGGAAACTTGTCTCAAAGAGATCCAGGAAGGATAAAGCGGCCGAACGAACCAGTTCTGCTCCCGAGTATGATAGTCACCGCTTTAGGAGCGCTGAACACCAGTAGGGCTTCGAGGCCATCAAGGGATGGTCATTTCTCCGGGAGCGACGCGTCCAGCTCAGGGACGACGAGTATACCGATTTCCAGGAGGAGATAGTTCGCCGGCGGTGGGCATCGCTAGTCACCCCCATGGCCAAGTTCGATCTAGACATAGTCCTCGAATTTTATGCCAATGCTTGGCCAACAGAGGAGGGCGTGCGTGATATGAGGTCTTAGGTGAGGGGTCAGTGGATCCCGTTCGATGCAGATGCTATCGCCCAGCTCCTGGGATATCCTTTAGTGTTGGAAGAGGGCCAGGAGTGCGAGTATGGCCAGAGGAGGAACCGGTCCGATGGGTTCGAGGAGGAGGCCATCGCCCAGTTGCTATGTATACCGGGGCAAGATTTTGCCCGGACTGCTGTCGGGAGACGGGTGCGGATCATGCGCACCAACATGACCACCCTGACTCAGATATGGATGACTTTGCTGCTCAGCAACATCCTGCCCAGCGATCATAATTCCGACCTCCCCTTGCCGAAGTGTCAGTTGGTGTACGCCATCCTGACGCGGATGAGCATTCATGTGGCTCAGTTAATCGTTGATGCCATCTATATATTTGCAGGTATGGCACCTACCAAGCACCCTCTGGACCCGGATAAGTCCAACAGGGCCCTGGGATTTCCCGCCTTGATCACAGGACTCTGCCAGTCGTTCTGCGTCCCCATCACACCTAGCAAGGTGATTCGGCCGCCCATCACCCGAGCTTTTATTGAGAAGTACTGCACGCAGAGACAGGTCCAGGGTGATGCACCACCGGCCGCGGACGCGCCGCCACCTTATCAGGCTGATCCAGCCGGATTGTTTGATATGGAGCAGTATTTGCGGCATTTGGTTCGCCAGCAGGCGGCCAACCACCGGGCACATGTACAGACCCATGATTGTCTTTATCAGATGAGTCTCAGCCTGCAGGGCCAGGGCTTTACTTCTTTTCCGTGCCTTACTCCGTACCAGTTCAGGGCAGAGGTCGCATGGCCTGGAGATTGGCCTGAGGCCCGGGCAGGAGAGCCACCAGCGGAGGCACCAGTAGAGGCTCCCGACGAGGCAGATGAGGCCCGCGAGGACGAGGAGATGACCGATTTACTGGATTTCTTAGGAGGGAGCGGGGCCACATGATTGGGAGATCTCTTGATTCATATTTCTTTTTGTTTCCATTTGTTTTTTTCTGTTACATATCATCTTATTTTTGTTTAACTAAGGGACTAACGTTTGTTTCATGTTTTGACTTTTTTTTTGTACATATATATCGTTTGAGTTGTTACGTCGGTACTTGTTTCATTGTTGTCAATAGTGTTTGTTGAAATTTCGGAACCCTGTAGAGCTTTTTATTTAGGGACTTCGTCCTAATAATAAAGTGAACCAAAAATCCTAATAAAAAGAAAGAAGCGTTGTGAATAAAAGTCATGTTCATAAAGAAAAGAAAAAGGTTTTCATCTATACATGTGTGTAAAAGGAAAATGTGTATAGAAGGTTTTTGTGTAAATGATGCGTGGAAAGGAATTCTTATGTGTGTGAGTAACAAGCGTATATGAAGAAACTTTTGTGTGAACTATGAGTGTGTGTTGGGAAAAATGAAAAATCTTTGAATGTAAATAGGGTTTGTATATAGACCGTGTGACGTAAAAAGAAGAGTTCTAATGCGTGTACAGAAAATGTTTGTCATGTATAAAAATATAGATGTACAAAGAAAGATTTTCCTCATAAAGGATCATAGGTGTATAGTTTTAGTGAACATATATAAAAATTAAACAAAAAGTAAAGAGAAAGAAACACCGCGAAGGTTGACATGTTATAGTTAAGAAGTATAAATTATTCGTAAAGAGCAAACGCATCTTCTGGAAACAAGGGACTGATGCTAAGAGTTTATTTTCCGGAATGAACCGAGATAAGGATGGATGAATGCATTGAACTGATGAAAGAACGTAATTTGGAAACGTTGGGTCTGTTTGTATAAATTCCCAACCGTAGAATCACAATGCCATAAACAGGAAGCTTGAGTGCCCACCTGGCTGTAGCCATGACTAATTTTGCACGTAGTTTCCAAATCATCATTGTCACGCGTGCCTTATGGAATAATGTGGAAGTTCGGCCCGAGACCGACACCTCGTCACCCAAATTTGTTTTGCCCCAGATATCAAGATTGGGTTCCCACGATGAAAGACCCCATCGAAACACAACCTTAGACCTTTTTGAACCTTGGCCTGTAAAAAAGGGAATCCTCATTCTTTCCCCCGAAGCAAAGGACAGCAGAATCTCCTCAAGGGAGAGCGAATAGAATGCTAAAACCCGATTTCCCAAAGAAAGGGATGGGGAAAGAAAAGTGAAAAGAAAGAAAGGGATGGGGAAAGAAAAGTGAAAAGAAAGAAAAGGAAGAAATGGAAAGAAAGAAAAGAAAAAGATGAAAATAAAGAAAGGAACAAAAGAAAGAAAAGGAAGGATTCCCGATCAAAGAACGAAAAGAGGTGAAAAGGGAAAAGAAGCGATTCTCGATCAATGAAAGAAAGAATATAGAAATTCTTCAAAGCCAGGTTGCCACTCATAATCATTCTTGACTGGCAATATCCCACCCCACATGAACAAAGAGAAAAAAAACCGAAACACCCAGCTTCCTCTCCAAAAAACACTATCTGCAAGAAAATCCTATTGGTCCGTGATCGTGCGTTTGATCTTTGATTCGATGGGAAATCGTGTGCAAAATAGAGTCATGGTGCAGTTATGGTTTGGGAATAGGATAAAACACTTGCCTTGTGAGTTTTATATACTATGAGGGATTTATTTTCAGCTTAGCCCGATGTTTCCCTGCGTGTTCATTTGAAAGCTAGAAGTTGACATCCTACCCTTCATTCTCGGTTACAAGGAAGATTACCCTTGGCACAAGTATATTGTTTCTCTAAGATGTGGTGCTCTCGCGAATGATTTATTTTTCTTTGCAAAAAGCATGTTATCCTTTTAGGTGGAAAAACCCGGTGGACCGTTCGGTCCCGCCAACCCCTTTTCCGGAGCCCCATGAACTGCGTTTTCGTTCATGTGTCCTCCACTTTTGAGTTTGGAGCTGAGTTTCATGATTGCCTAAGTGAGGACCCTCAAGGCAATCCTCCATTCTCACCCTTGTTCGGAGCCACATGAATGTTATTGCTTAGGGCTGTTCATGTGTCCTCCATTTTCGAGTTTGGAGCTGTGTTTCATGATTGCCTAAGAGAGGACCCTCAAGGCAATCCTCCATTCTCATCCTTTTCCGGAGCCACATGAATGAATTGCGTTGTCATTCATGTGTCCTCCATTTTCGAGTTTGGAGTTGTGTTCCATGATTGCCTAAGAGAGGACCCTCAAGGCAATCCTCCATTCTCATCCTTTTCCGGAGCCACATGAATGAATTGCGTTGTCATTCATGTGTCCTCCATTTTCGAGTTTGGAGCCGTGTTCCATGATTACCTAAGAGAGGACCCTCAAGGCAATCCTCCATTCTCATCCTTTTCCGGAGCCTCATGAATGTTATTGCTTAGGGCTGTTCATGTGTCCTCCACTTTTGAGTTTGGAGCTGAGTTTCATGATTGCCTTAGTGAGGACCCTCAAGGCAATCCTCCATTCTCACCCTTTTTCGGAGCCACATGAATGTTATTGCTTAGGGTTGTTCATGTGTCCTCCATTTTCGAGTTTGGAGCTGTGTTTCATGATTGCCTAAGTGAGGACCCTCAAGGCAATCCTCCATTCTCACCCTTTTTCGGAGCCACATGAATGTTATTGCTTAGGGATGTTCATGTGTCCTCCATTTTCGAGTTTGGAGCTGTGTTTCATGATTGCCTAAGTGAGGACCCTTAAGGCAATCCTCCATTCTCACCCTTTTTCGGAGCCACATGAATGTTATTGCTTAGGGCTGTTCATGTGTCCTCCATTTTCGAGTTTGGAGCTGTGTTTCATGATTGCCTAAGTGAGGACCCTCAAGGCAATCCTCCATTCTCACCCTTTTTCAGAGCCACATGAATGTTATTGCTTAGGGTTGTTCATGTGTCCTCCATTTTCGAGTTTGGAGCTGAGTTTCATGATTGCCTAAGTGAGGACCCTCAAGGCAATCCTCCATTCTCACCCTTTTTCGGAGTCACATGAATGTTATTGCCTAGGGCTGTTCATGTGTCCTCCACTTTGAAGTTTGGAGCTGAGTTTCATGATTGCCTAAGTGAGGACCCTCAAGGCAATCCTCCATTCTCACCCTTTTTCGGAGCCCCATGAATGTTATTGCCTAGCGCTGTTTATGTGTCCTCCACTTTCGAGTTTGGAGTTGTGTTTCATGATTGCCTAAGTGCGGACCCTCAAGGCAATCCTCCATTCTCTCCATTTGTAGAGCTCCATTAATGTCATTGCCTAGCGCTGTTCATGTGTCCTCCATTGTCAAGCGCGAAGTCTCTGGTGACTGGGAAACACATTATTCTGTTGTTTTCCGGATCGGTTTCTTCGCTGTCATATGTGTATATGTGTATATGTATATTATATTCGTTGTTCTTGTAGTTGTTTGTATTTTGTTTTGTGCAGAAGAAAAAGAGAAGGAGTAGAGACAAGAGTCGTCATCACGGAAAGGGCAGGACGGACGAAATCAGTGTCCTATCTTTGCTTTCCTCTTATCTCCGATGAGAGGCAAGTAAAGAGGGGCAACTGTCATACCCTAATTTTTTCCGAGGATTATTATTTGATGATATACAACGTTTGATTGGCCGCTTCGAGACACTTGGCGTCCTTGGTTGCACAATGAATGAAGTCCCGAGACGTGTCAAAAATCAAAAGGAAGCAGGCTTGCGCAATCCGTGAAATTCCGTAATGTGGCGGAAATCGAAAAGATGTGTTTTTGCGCAATCCGTAAGTTTCCGTAACTTCTTCGAAAGCTAAAAAAAGAGTAAATACATAATCCGTAAGGATTCGTAACCTTGCGGAAGAAAAATAAGTATCGTTACAAAATTCGTAAAGTTTCGTAACATTACGGAAAAAGAATCACCAAAAAAATAGAATGGGGGTGTAAATAGCAACCAGGCCTACTTGGGCCCTCCAGAAGATTCCTCCAGAAGGCTGTTGCTTCTGGAGGAAGCAACCTTGCTCGCCTGGGCGAGCTGGGCGGCAAGCTTCTCCCCTATTTTGCTATAAATAGGGGAAGAAGTGAAGAAGAAAAGGGTTCAGCCCCTTAGGCACTTCTCTCTCTCTCGAAATAGCTGAGGAAAATTAGTTCCGTGAAGAAAATCCAAGCTGAGGCGCTTCCGTAATGTTTCCGTGAGTAATTACGCGAAGATTCTCGACCGTTCTTCAAGATTCATCGTTCGTTCTTTGTCTTCTTCAATCTTCAACGGGTAAGTACCTCAAACCAAGATTTCATTTACTTTTTATACCCCTTTTGACGTGCTTAAGCCATTTATTTAAGTCATTTCTCGCCTAATCTAAAAATAAAATAAATTCCCACCGATCGTTTGAATTGTATCATCCGTTAATTTCTGTTAAAATGAATTCCGACCGTTCGGTCATGCCGTAACCACGTTGGAAATCAAAAAAAGAGGTAAAATAATAATATAATAATCAAAAAATACCTTTTAGTAAAGTAAAGCGAAAAATCAATCGGACGTTTTCTCTTTGGGATTTCTCATTCTTAATTGAATTGACTAATAACTAAAGTGAAACTAAGGCTGAAATCAAACTCGCCTAGTCAAGCTCGTCCACAAAAATAGTTTTTTGAAAGTTTATCATTTCAGTTTCTTACTAAGTAAAAAGGATCATTTTTAAGGTCCAACGCCTTAAAATGATCACTCCTCAAGTAAAAATAATCACTTGATTCACGCATAAGGAAGAACTACGTAGGTCTGATTTCCTCTGCGATGGAGGGTACGTAGGAGCAAGAGCCCCGCTTTTGTCGACCTCAAAAAATAAAAACAAATAAAAGTTAAGATAACACAATTCCACAATTCTAAAAAATAGGCTGTTGTCCTTTGAGACAAACGTGAGAGGTGCTAATACCTTCCTCAAACGTAAATACAACTCCCGAACTTAGAATTTTCATTTCGACCGGTTTCCTTCGGTTTTTCCGACGTTTCCCACAAATAAACATTGGTGGAGACTCCGCGCATCTTTCCTCCTTTGGAAAGCGCACCCGTGAGCCTCGCCCTCGCTCGCCCGCGAAGGGCACGTTGCGACACTGACGTTTCCAGCTATGGAATGCTTCTTTTAGAGATCATTGGTGGCAGGCGAAATCTTGACATGTCCTTTGGTGCTGAGGACTTTTTCTATCCTGATTGGGCTTACAAGGTACATTAAGATTCTGGTTTTATTATTATTATTATTTATCTTTTTATTGATGAAAATTTGACTTAAACATCATATTTCAGTTGTAGCATTTGACATCCTAATAAATTAATTCAATCCAGATTTCCCCCCCTAGTATCTTCTTTTTATAGTAGAAAAGTAAATTATACTGACACTCCTTATGATTTCTTTATATTGCACTCATGACGCAACTCATGTTTTTTAATATTTACAACCACATCTCTTACAAGCGTATGCAATGTAATGTTTTTAATAAAATTAGGGGGGTTAATGATGGAAGCTTGCTAGTGGGGCTTCTATGGAGGCTGGATCTTTGAGCTTCAATGGGGTCCTTTAATAGTGATTTTCCACCATGGAGATGCAGCTGAAGATAAAGGGGAAGAGGTGAGAGGAGGCGTCATCCATTAAGGAATAAGCCATGGAAGAAGGAGCATCACCACCAAGATGAGCCTTGGATAAGAAGCTTGGAGATGATGCTTCAATGGAGGAAGAAAAAAGAGAAGGGGGGAGCACGAAATTGAAGGAATAAAAGAGGGAGAGAAGTGGAACTTTGACGTGCGTCTCATAAGACTTTCATTCATAAATGTTACAACAAGTGTTACACATGCTTCTATTTATAGACTAGGTAGCTTATTTGAGAAGCTTTCTTGAGAAAACTTCCTTGAGAAGCTTCTTTGAGAAAACTTCCTTGAGAAGCTAGAGCTTAGCTACACACACCCCTCTAATAACTAAGCTCACCTACCTTGAGAAGCTTCCTTGAGAAGATTCCTAAAGAAGCTAGAGCTTAGGTACACACACCTCTCTAATAGCTAAGCTCACCTCCTTGAGATGAGAAACTAGAGCTTAGCTACACACCCCCTATAATAGCTAAGCTCACCCCCATGATAAAATACATGAAAATACAAAAAATTCCCTACTACAAAGACTACTCAAAATGCCTCGAAATACAAGGCTAAAACCCTATACTACTTGAATGGCCAAAATACAAGGCCCAAATGAAGGAAAAACCTATTCTAATATTTACAAAGATAAGCGGGCTCATACTTAGCCCATGGGCTCGAAATCTACCCTAAGGCTCATGAGAACCCTAGGGCCTTCCCTTGGATCTCTGGCCCAATCTACTTGGATTCTTCTATCCAATGCCCTTGTGAGGTAGGATTGCATCATTCCCTCAACCTTGGAAAGGATTTGATCTCAAATCCTGAGGTTCTTCATACTTTGGGCTCTATGGAAGCTTTCTTGTGGAGCATCTATGGAGGCTGGATCTTTGAGCTTCAATGAGGTCCTTCAATGGTGATTTTACACCATGGAGATGCAACGAAAGGCAAAGGAGAAGAGGAGAGGGCTGGCACCATCTACTAGGGAATAAGCCAAGGAAGAAGGAGCTTCACCACCAAGAATTGCCTTGGATAAGAAGCTTGAAGAGGATGCTTTAATGCAAGAAAAGAAAGAGAGAAGGGGGGAGCACGAAATTGAATGAATAAAAGAGGGAGAGAAGTGGAACTTTGAAGTGTGTCTCATAAGACTTTCATTCATCAAAGTTACAACAAGTGTTACACATGCTTCTATTTATTGACTAGGTAGCTTCCTTGAGAAGCTTTCTTGAGAAAACTTCCTTGAGAAGCTTCTTTGAGAAAACTTCCTTGAGAACCTAGAGCTTAGCTACACACACCCCTCTAATAACTAAGCTCACCTCCTTGAGAAGCTTCCTTGAGAAGATTCCTAAAGAAGCTAGAGCTTAGGTACACACACCTCTCTAATAGCTAAGCTCACCTCCTTGAGATGAGAAACTAGAGCTTAGCTACACACCCCCTATAATAGCTAAGCTCACCCCTATGACAAAATACATGAAAATACAAAAAATTCTCTACTACAAAGACTACTCAAAATGCCTCTAAATACAAGGCTAAAACCCTATACTATTAGAATGGCCAAAATACAAGGCCCTAACGAAGGAAAAACCTATTCTAATATTTACAAAGATAAGCGGGCTCATACTTAGCCCATGGGCTCAAAATCTACCCTAAGGCTCATGAGAACCCTAGGGCCTTCCCTTGGATCTCTGGCCCAATCTACTTGGAGTCTTCTATCCAATGCCCTTGCGGGGTAGGATTGCATCTGTTAAGTGTAATGTTTTTTTTTCAAACAATTAAGACGGATAGTGTAAGAGTAGAAAAAAATGAGGGGTATTGAGTGAAATTTGACCAAACCTCAAGGAGTGTGAGTGTAATTTAATCTAGTAAATAACGTCTCCAAAACTTTGGCCTTTAAGAAGTTCATACATTCTTCTCAATAAGGAGAAGCAGTTACCATAAGAAAAGAACCCTTTAAGAAGACAATGTTACTTTGCTCTTCCTAAGCACGTTTGATATATTGTCAACTCGAGAAACTGCTTGACAAATACTAATAGTACAATGTTTTGTTATTGCAGGAGATGACAAATAGGTCAATAATTAAGGTGGCAGATAGGAAATGAAAAATACTGATATTGCAGGAGATTACAAATCATTCAATAGCAACCACAAGGAGTCCAATTAGGACATCCATAGTTTCCATAGTTTCAGAATATAATTTTTTAAGTCTGTTATATGTAAATTTCACTATCATAGCTTACCCAATACAAGTAAGGTGCATTGAACACAACGGTTTCATAAAAGGGAATTTAAGAGAGACAACAAAGACACTTATATATCATACCCAAACAGTGACGAAGCAGAGACAACATTTAACATGTATGCTATACTAAACTAAAAATCACAAAATGACCAAACTTACCTCGAACTGAAACAGTGAGGGGCAGTGGGAACTATTAGAATTCGCGCACACTTGAAGTTTTCCCTGTACCAATTAATTTATCAGTAGTTGTATCCTATAATTGTAGCACAAAATAAGGCCAATATAAACGAAAAGTTTCAAGTTAGGTAAGTTGAAATGGAAACTGAACCTGGCCAATACATAGCTATTTGCAACAGAAAGCCAAATTATAGGCAACCAGCTAGCTTGACAGAATCTGCAACAATCAATATTACTATTAGTCCAAACAAATTATATATGCAGTCAAGTCAATTCATCTATATACTTAATAGTATTTAAACATATACTTTAGTGTGGATGATAAACTTTAATTGTACTTTTGCTGCATGCCAACTTGTTCCTGTGCATGAACAAACTGCTCCAACATGGAGTTGGTATAGGCAAATGAATTTGGGGGCATCAAATCACATGTGAAGCAAGAACAAATTGGCAGAACTCTAGTGAAAGACAGAGACACAAGGGTAGGCATCAATTTGGGAGGAAAAGGGAATGCGTTTGGGCTAGAGGTTCTGTGCATCTACAGAACTATAGATCTATCTTTTATTTGTTTTCAGCTTCTGTTCTTTTAAGGAGATAGGCTCCATTGCTTTTAGGTAAGAACCTTGGGGGAACCACACCACAAAAGCTAGTTATTGTAGTCGGAGAGCCCAAGGCCTTATAAATCCCATATCCCATACTGGAATACCATACTTCCAATGTGGGACTCAAGTCCCATACCTTACAACTGGATCCTAAAATAAGCTAAAAACAGATACTTTAGAGTTGGTGTAGCGGCAAAGGGAATAAACTATAAAACATGAACACCCACTCAAACTTAGCATACTTCTACCATCCACTACATGCAGCCATACCAGGTGCTGAGGACTACAATGATTCAACAAGAAGGGGAACAAGTACAATAGTTGTTGATCCAGGGCTTCTAGTTTCAAGTCCAAACCTAGCCCTAATGTGTCAAATATTAACTTTTTCCTTCTAAACCTTAAATCCATACAAATTTCAGTTAATCTTAGATGTGAATTTTTTAAATTCAACCTAATAAAGAAATATATCTCAGCACTTATCACCCGTGCCAGTGGAATAAAATTAGACATGTTTTATCATTCAAAAATCAGTCAAACAAGGTTGAAAAACAAAGATTTCAAAACATTCGTCATTCTATTCTATGAAAATTATTGAATTCAAAGCCAAAAAAAATAGAATGCAATATACGTCACAGAATAGCCATAACAGAACTAGACCAACATCATTGGTGAGAAGAGTAGCTTGGGTAGTTTATTAAGAATGTGGAGCATCTAAGTGTAACTGAAATCAACAGTTTTGCTAGCTTGAGCATTGGGTTTATGTGGTCTTGTGCTGGGTATGGGATACACGCAGAAAAAAAGCAGAGACAAATCAACAGAAGTAGCAACTTAGCATAAAAAACTATAAAAACATGAACACCCATTCAAACTTAGCATACTTCTACCATCGTGCACACAAGTACAACAACCCACAAAGAACACGAAGTTGACCTACGTACCTCATGGAGAAAGCTTTGAGCTTTGAGCACCCACGAGTGTTTCAGCACCCTAGTACCTCACGGAAAAGTGACAAACACGAACTGTTTCGGCACCCTAGTACCTAGTGGAGGAGTGTATGTAGGGTTTTGTTCGAGCCATAGTTCCAAGAGCAGTGTAGAGTTTTCTTCGACAGGGGGTTCTGTTGGTTTGAGCGAGCGGTTTTCGGTAGTATTGAAAACAATGTGGGACAATGTGGGGGTCAAGCGAGCGGTTTTTGGCAGATTTCAGGCGGGAGGAGAAAGAGAAGAGCGAGTGCAGGGTTTTCGAGCACGTGGGTTGTGAAATTTCTTCAATGTTTTAACTTATAAACATAACAACATCGATTTTTTAAGGATACCCGATGTTAACATTGGTTTTTAGAAAACCAATGTTAACATCAACTAGGTAACATTGGTTTTTTAAAAAACCGATGTTAAGATCAACTCCTTAACATCTGTTTTGAAAAAACCGATGTTAACTCTTTGAAGTTAACATTCGTTTTGCCAAAACCGATGTTAACATATTCATCTTAACAACATGTTAATATCGATTATTTAAATAAACAATGTTAACATGAAGTAGTTGTCGCAACCTACCCTTCGGCGGGAGGGCAACGCGTGACTTGCGGGTGCTTGTTCCAAGAAAGGAATACGCGCGGAGTTGCCACCAACGTTTATTTGAGGAAAACGTCGGAAAAACCGGAAAAGACGTGATCTACGAACTTTAAGTGAAAGGTTCGGGAGTTGTATTTACGCACGGGGAAGGTATTAGCACCCCACGCGTCCGTCACAAGAGACGGCAGCCTTTAATTAAATGTGCAAACATGACTTCAATTTTTAGGTTCCCTTTTACGTCTTTATTTCTTTTGTACTTTTTATCTTTTTGCGGTCGACGAGGGTATTTCCCTTGCTCCTACGTATTCCTTAATTATGATAAGGAAATCAGACCTACGTAGTTCTTTGTGAACAAAATGTTTGGTTAAGTTGTTTTTATCCTTTTTGCAAGATATGTTTTTGTTGAATGAAAGGTTATTTAAGGCGTTGGACCGTTAAACAAACTTTTGATTCTTTTGAAAAGAGAGAAGACATTAAGGCATTGGACCATTAATGTTCTCTTTATTTTTGAAAGAGGTAGTAAAGTTACGTGTTGATTTTAGGCTTTTAGAAACCTACACCAAACTAATAAAAGCGGAAAAGACCATTTCAAGGCGTTGGACCTTTAAAAATGGCTTTTTTAAGTGATGATAAAAGTTTGGTTTATGAATTGATTTTAGCCTTAGTTTCACTTTGGTTTTTAGTCAATTCGATTAAGAAAGAAAAATCCCAAAGAGAAACGTCCGATTGATTTTTTTGTTTTATTTTACTAAAAGATATTTTTTATTATTATATTATTATTTTACCCCTTTTTTGGTTTCCAACATGGTTACGGCATGACCGAACGGTCGGATTTCATTTTAAACGAAATTAACGGATATTACAATTCAAACGATCGGTGGAAATTTATTTTATTTTTGATTTAGGCGAGAAAATGACTTAAGCAAATGACTAAAGCACGTCAAAAGGGGGTATGAAAAGTAAATGAAATGAAAATAAAAGTATGTAAAAACAAATGAGGACCACTAAGGGTACATAGAATGAATTGAAAAGCTCAGTTTCGAGAACTTACCGGTTGAAGACCAAAGAACGATGAAGAACGAACGAAGAACGGCTGAAAATCTTCGCGAAAATCCCCACGGAAATGTTACGGAAGCGCCTCGGCTCGGATTTTCTTCACGGAACCAATTTTTTTTACTAATTTCAAGTGATTCTTGAATTACTAAGAGGGCTGAACAAAATTCCTTTTCACTTCTCCCCCTATTTATAGGAAAATGGGGGAGATGCTTGCCACCCAGCTCGCCTAGGCGAGCAAGGTGACTTCCTCTAGAAGCAACCACCTTCTGGAGGAATCTTCTGGAGGGCCCAAGTGGGCCTGGTTTCTATTTGCACCCACACTTTTACTAAATACACCCCCTGCCTTTTTTTTGGTGATTCTTTTTTCGTAAAGTTACGGAAACTTACGAATCTCGTAACGATACTTGTTTTCTTTCCGTAATGTTACGAAACCTTGCGGATCACATAATCATCCCCTTTTTGACTTACGGAATGTTACGGAATCTCACGAATTGTGCGACGATGCTTCCTTTTGAGTTCTGGCATGTCACGGAACTTCACGAATCGCCTAACGATGGGTGCCAAGTACCTCAAAATGGTCAAATGAAAGTTGCATGCCACCAAGCAAAGGTCCCCGGACGAAATTAGGGTATGATAGTTGCCCCTCTTTACTTGTCTTTTATTGGAGATAAAAGGGAAGTAAAGATAAGACACTAATTTCATTCAAGCAAAACACCTTTCGGCCAGTGAACCTTCCTGCCAGCGGAACCTGCAAAAATTTGAAAATGATCAGTACCGACACATCTTCCCGATACTGTCGAACTTGTTCCTCTTGGTTGATACAAGACGCAGAATGACCATAATTTGTCTCTGCGTTTTGCTGAACACGATCGAGCCTAGGTGGCAAAAAGGTGTGCAGAATGACAAAGGGCGCAGAATTTGTCTCTGCGCGTTTATCACCCAACATGCGAAATCTGAATGATAATGGGCGCAGAATCTATTTCTACGCGTTTACCCACTCAACTCGTTGTTCCTGAATGATAAAGGGTGCAGAATATGTATCTGCGCGTTTATCCACTCAGCTTGTTGTTCCTGAATGATAAAGGGCGCAGAATATGTATCTGCGCGTTTATCCACTCAGCTTGCTATCATGCTTTGAGTCTTAGAGATAGCAAAAGAAAGTTTATACGGATAACCACTCGGGTATCTCCGCCTGTCAGCGTGACTCAAATGTTAGTATGACAAATCCTATGAGCATGGAAGATGATGTAAATCTCCGCGTGTCAACGGGCTTGTTGGGCCGCGATTGACGAAGGGTGCAGAAGACGACGTTAGTCTCTGCATGCTATCAGGCTTTCTGTCTTACAGATAGCAAAAGAATGTTTATACGGATAACCACTCGGGTATTTCCAGCCGTCAGCGTGACTCAAATGTCAGTATGACAGATCTTGTGAACGAGGAAGATGACGTAAATCTCCGCGTGTCAACGGGCTTGTTGGGCCGCGATTGACGAAGGGTGCAGAAGACAACGTTAGTCTCTGCATGCTCTCGAGCTTTCTGTCTTACAGATAGCAAAAGAATGTTTATACGGATAACCACTCGGGTATTTCCGCCCGTCAGCATGACTCAAATGTCAGTATGACAGATCTTGTGAGCGCGGAAGATGACGTAAATCTCCGCGTGTCAACGGGCTTGTTGGGCCGCGATTGACGAAGGGTGCAGAAGACGATGTTAGTCTCTACATGCTATCAGGCTTTCTGTCTTACAGATAGCAAAAGAATGTTTATATGGATAAGCACTCGGGTATTTCCGCCCGTCAGCGTGACTCAAATGTCAGTATGACAGATCTTGTGAGCGCGGAAGATGACGTAAATCTCTGCTTGTCAACGGGCTTGTTGGGCCGCGATCAATGAAGGGTGCAGAAGACGACGTTAGTCTCTGCATGCTATCAGGCTATTATTCTTACAGATAGCAAAAGAAAGTTTTGAAAGTGCGGACAACCACTTGGGTATCTCCGCATGTCACGTGACTCCAGTGTCAATATGACAGAAATTGTGGGGCGGCCGACAAAAGCGAGGCTCTTGCTCCTACGTATCCTCAAATGAGGAATTCAGACCTACGTAGTTCTGGGTAACTTGTGAGACTAAAAATAGTCTCGGTGTTTTCTTCACTAAAATGCGAACATGCTTTAGTAAAGAGACAAATATTCCAAATGATTAAAGCAACATATGCTTTTTGGGAGAAAAGCAATTTGTCTACCGGGGAAGGAGAGTACGCTAATGAAATCCTCCCATAACCTCCAATGAGATTTTGGATGTTAGCATTTCGCTTCTAAATGACCATTTATAGGAAACACTGGGTTCAACAAAAACAGAAGAAATTCACTCAAAGTGTATCAATCTCACACAGGTAAGTGTTTCATCCTAATTCCGAACCATAGATATGTCATGACTTGACTTTGCAAATCATTTCCTATCAAATCAAAGATTACATGCGCGATCATGGATCAATAGGACTTTTCTTGGGAATGGGTTCTTTTGGTGGGAAATTTGGCTTTGAGTTTTTTGGCCTTTTTCTTTTCTATTTTTGTTTTACGCGAGGCGAACAAGTCACCGACGCACAAGATTTTGGTTGGCCATCTAAGGGAGAAGACCACTTTAGATTGTGGTTTCCTTTCCTTCTTTTTTTTTATTTGGTGACAATTCTGTATTGTTCAAATATCGTCTGGTCCAACGACCTTTCTGCACATTTCCTCTATTTTCCTTCGATCCTTGATTGGGAATTTTCTTTCCTTCCTTTTCTTTCTCCCACTCTTTGATTTGGGAATTTTCCTTCTTTTCTTTTTTTCTTTCTCTCACTCTTTTATTGGGAACTTTCCTTCTTTTCTTTTTTGCTTTCTCCCACTCTTTGATTGGGAACTTTCTTTCTTTTCTTTTTTTGCTTTCTCCCATTTTTTCTTCTGAGGGTAAGGATTGGCATTCTCACCCTGGGTCAAAGTTTATGGTAAGTTAGGATTTTTGGCTCAAGGCTTGTAAAATGGCTAGACATGACACATGTCAGGGTTTGGTTTGGTTCAAGGATAAAAGGGATGCCCCACATTATTTCCATGACACAAATGCAAAAATGATGATTTGGAAATTTTATGCAAAACTGGTCATGCATGCACCTATGTGGACACTCAACTGTCAAATTTTTATGGTCATGTGATGCTAGGGCTCAGGATTCATTTCCTATATTTTAAGTCAACCCAATGTTTCCAAAATATGTTCTTTTATCAATTTGTGCATTCATCCGAGTCTATTTTTGGGTGTTCAGGAAAATTTTCACAGCATTCACCCTTTAGGTGTATACACATTTTTTCAAAAACTGGTTATGATCAGTGAAATTTTTTGTTTAAAGAAAAGTTGAAAGTTATCTCTTTTCACAAGCATGTTGTTTTTTAGCTAGACAACTTTTTATTTTAATTATTTTCTTTTTTCCTTCCTTCTTTTTCTTTCCTTACTTGCTCTCTTTTCCTTTTCCTCTTTTTTTCTTTTTTAAGTTATTTATCATTTGTTCATTTCCTCTCTCTTCTTTCTTTTTTTTCTTTTTCCATGAGGTATTTTGCTACCTAAACATATGTATATTTTTGTGAGGTATTTTGCTATATACATACGTGTCCAAGGTATCTTGCTACCTAAACATACATATATATGTTTTGTGAGATATTTTTGCTATATACATGCATATCCAAGGTATCTTGCTACCTGAACATACACATATATATTTTGTGAAGTATTTTTGCTACATACATGCATATCCAAGGTATCTTTCTACCTAAACATACATATATATATATATTTTGTGAAGTATTTTTGCTACATACATGCATATCCAAGGTATCTTTCTACCTAAACACACATACATATATTTTGTGAGGTATGACTACCTTCTGAGCTTGTGTTTGTTTTATTTAAATTCCTAGGATCATGAGCAACTAGGTGCATCCTACTATAAAAAGTGATCAAATAACAAGCATAGATTCAAAAGGTACTAGGTTGCCTCCTAGTAGCGCTTCTTTAACGTCTTGAGTTAGACGCCTTATGACTTGTCGGTCACGGACCTAGTACTTTGCTTACCTTTGGCTTTGGACTTGGTTACCTATTGGTCGGCCCTGTGTCATAGGCAACACACAAACCTTTTTGTGGATGAGCTGAGGTGAACTCTAGAGGTGGTGGCGGTGCATCTATGGCCCGCTGCCAGCCGTCCCCATGCTGTTGTGTTGTCTCGCCCTGCGCCTGCCAGGGGGCGCAGTACTTCTTGATGAAAGCCCGGTTAATGCGGGGCCTAATGACCTTGTTGGGGGTGACAGGCATTCCGTAAAACTGACAGAGGCCTGTAATCAGAGTTGGAAACCCCAGGACCCTGTTGGACTTCTTTGGGTCCACCGGGTGTCCTGCGGGCGCGATCCCTGCAAACAATAGATGACATCAGAAATCAGTTTGAACCATATGCATACTTACCTATGTTGGGATGGCATGACCTTGCCGGGAGGGTACGGGCACCCTGTAGGACTGATAGAGGCCCGTAACCAGAGCTGGAAACCCAGGGCCCTGTTGGACGTCTCCGGGTCCACTGGGTGTCTTGTGGGCGCGATCCCTGCAAATAGTAGATGGCATTAGAAATTAGTTGGAAATAATGCATACCTACCTATGTCGGGACGACATAGACTAACTGATACTTCCGCAGGGGGAGATCGGCATTACGGTCGCTGGGCAGAATGTTCCTAAGTAACAACATCATTTATATCTGTGTAAGAGTGGTCATGTTGGTGCGCATGATCCACACTCGTCTCTTTGCAACGGCACGGGTGAAATCTTGCCCCGGAATGCATAGTAACTGTGTGATAGCCTCCCTCTCTGGTTGTGCTTCCATAGTTGGTCACCCTCCAATATTAGGGGGTGGCCCAGAAACTGATAAAAGGAAACTACTGGCCCCTTAACCGGGAGCGCGAGTCTCGGTTAAGCATTTAAGGGCAGAGGACTTTAAATTATCTTAAGGTGTGGATATGGAGCCCATTGAAAGTGAGGACGCATAGCCCTCTAAAGGCGAGGGTGTGCAGCCCTCTGAAGTTCTGAACGTGTCGCCTTTTGAAGGCGAGGCAGTGTAGTCCTATGATGGCGAGGACGTGCAGTCCTCTAAAGGTGAGGGCATGTCGCCCTTTGAAAATGGGGGACATGTAGTCCTCTGATGGCGAGGACGTGTAGTCCTCTAAAGGCGAGGACATGTAGTCCTCTGAAGGTGAGGGCGTGTAGCCCTACGAAGGCGAAGGTACATGACCCTTTGACGGCGAGGACGTGTAGTCCTCTGAAGGTGAAGGTACATGACCCTTTGATGGCAAGGACGTGTAGTCCTCTGAAGGTGAAGGTACATGACCCTTTGAAGGCGAGGACGTGTAGCCCTCTGAAGGTGAGGACGTGTAGTCCTCTGAAGGCGAGGACATGTAGTCCTCTGGAGGCGAGGACGTGAAGTCCTCTGAAGGTGAAGGTACATGACCCTCTAAAGGCGAGGACATGTATTCCTCTGAAGGTGAGGGTACTAGTACCCAAGGGTTCACCCTTATGAGAAAGCAAGAGATCGACTCATCGAGAAGGTCGGTCATCCCAAATCCACACGACTGGATATTAGATGTAGGAAATCTATGCAGTTAACATGATTTTTAAGGATGCAGATGCATGCAACCTTTGTCTTAAAATGCGGTAAATGCAGACTTCATATGAAACAATGCAATGTAATGGAAAGTTGTACAACGTTTGAAATTCTGATACTGGGGACAGATGTCGTACAGGATGTCACGACATCACACTTCAGAACATGCAGATTATATTTGACAGTGTGTACAGTTTAAACAAGAAGATAACACAAGAGAATTGTTAACCCAGTTCGGTGCAACCTCACCTACATCTGGGGGCTACCAAGCCAGGGAGGAAATCCACTAAAATAGTGTTAGTTCAAGGTCTAACAGCCACTGTTTACAACCTTCTCACCTAACCACTACCCGTGCAATCTCTACCTAAGAGCCACTCTTAGATATGAGAACCCCGCTCACTCCCTCTCAACCACACTCCCGTGTTTACAATCAATTCAAAGACACACCAGAGATTGCTCTCTGAACAATAGAGATCAACTCCACACACTAGAGATCAACTCTACACACTAGAGATCAACTCTACACACTCAGGTCCAACACTTGATGTTAGAGTAACATCAAGGTGGCTCACAAAACACTCAAGTCCCAAAACTCACAAAATAACTCTTCAATCCCGGACTTGGTACAGAACTCGTGCAGCCTTCATGTTTATATAGCAGTGTGCGTTTCTGGGCTGCAACTACTTGTGCTGGATGAGATCTATCATTCTTCCTGAAAATCTGCACTTAAAGATCTAAAAGATGCAGTTTGATCTTTTAGTTTTTATCTTTAATCTTTAATCCCTGAACGAACTCTTCTACTTTGAAATTCGAACTTTAATTATCTTTTAATTCGTTCCTAAAGATAGATCTTCTTATCTCTTGCTAACTGCACAATAATCTGTTAAAGATATAACAGAATTATATGTCCAGTATTATCGGGCCGGATGTCAGGACATCGTATCCGACATCGTGGATCCTGCAGCTTCACTACTTGACTTTTATCTTGCATTGTACAGCAACTCCAGTATTCTCGGGCAGGATGTCCTGGACATTGTATCCGACATCGTGAATCCTGCAGCTACAATTCTTCATTTGACATTTCATCTTGCCTTGTGCATTGTGCAGCCCGATCTTATTCTTTGACATAACGTTGGACATCATGTGCAGCAACTCCAGCTTTCCTTCATTGTCTAAGTGCTTATGTTTTAACAAAATCTTAGCCAATCTTTTAAAACTCAGTAGAGCTAAGCACTAACAATCTCCCCCTTTGGCAAATTTTGTCTAAAACATACTTAGACACTTCCTGAGCAGGTACGAGCAGTTATGCAAGTGGGATCAGCAACTTCCATTATCAGAGTAATCAAGCACAGCGGAATCTGTAGTTTAGACAAGTTGCAAGTCGTTTCCAGGATGTCAAGACATCTCACGTGACATCAGCTTTCTGCTCCTGCTCCCCCTGTCTCCATGCTTACTGCAGCATCTTCTATCAGCTACTAGTTTTTTCCAGGATGTCAAGACATCTCTCGTGACATCAGCTTTCAGCTCCCCCTGTCTTCATGCTCTTACTGCAGCATCTTCTATCAGTTACTAGTAGCTTACATCAGTCATCATCAGCAGCAGCAGTCTCCCCCTCAAAGTCATATACATACAACTCCCCCTCAAAATCATGAATCATGCATACATCGTATCCTACTGTCATACATCGTATCAATCATGCATAATACGACTATTGCATACATAGTATCCTACTGCTCAAAATCATGCATAATAGCCAGCATAATACTACTATTACTCCCCCTTTTTAGACAGAATTTGACAAAAGTAGAATGCATGAACTTAAGGTGCAAATATTACAGACCCATAGTAATCAATTGTTCAAAGGGACATGCCCCTTTAGCTAGTAAAAGGAAAAAGCAAAAATAAAGGTCTGATGGTCATGGGGTGGCTTCGGAATCATCATCTGATTCAGTATCCTCTGCTGCATCTTCCTCTTCCTCAGCAGCTTCTTCTTCTTCTTCCTCGGCTGCTTCTCCATCATCAATGCCACTTTCTGAAAGCCTTTTGACCAGCCGTTCCAGCTCCATCTTCTTCTCTGTGGTGGCTTTGATGGTTGCTTCCAGCACCTTGCATGTGTCCTTGAGTTCAGCAATCAGAGCATCCTTGGACACAGCACCTGAAGCAGCAGCTTTCCCTGATGTCGAGACAATGTCTGGGACATGTGTCCCCTCAAACAATTTGTAATGCAGGGATAGAGGAGATTCTCTCTTCATCACAGAGTCAGTGTAGTTTAAAATATTGGGATGTTGACTCAACATAATGCCACACAATACAGTTGGGAAGGCAATGGGTAATTTGACAGCAAAGGATTCTAAATGCTTAACAGTTTGATCAAATATATAGTTTCCAAAATTAAATTTGGACTTGGTTCCAACAGCATACAGAAATTTACCCAAACCTGTGGCAACAGTGGAAGTATGATTGGTGGGTACCCAGTTTGCAGCTCCAATCCTGTGCAGGATTGCATATTTCACACTTAGCTTCCCTGCAGACAGCTTCCCTTTCTTTGGCCAATGCTGGACTTGTTTGGCAGTGATTTCCTTGGCAATTTGATGCTCAGAGACAGTAATATCTACCACTCCATCTGTTGGTCTGTCCAGGTATTTGTTGATCACAGCAGGGGAGAATCTAACACATTTTCCTCTGACAAACACTCTTTGATACTCATCACTCTTTCTGTTTGTTATGTCAGAGGGAATGTTGACAATGAATTCCTTGACTAGACTCTCATAGCAGTCTCCCAACTTGGTGACTGTTTTCAGTAGTCCAGCAGCCTTGATGAGGTCCATTATCTCCTTGCAATCCAAGGCATCTCTTCCCAGTTCTCTTTCAACCGCAAGTCTGCGTTGATACACATATTTCCACTTTTCAACATTGCCAATGGAGTGGAAAGAGATGTTGTCCAGTGGTGCATCAGGAACATTTCCAGGCACCTTTCTCCCAGATTTCTTGGCCCTCTTTGATGTCGAGACATCTAGTTCGACATCATCATCAGAATCAGATGAGGAAATTTCTTTCCTCTTCTTGGAGGGGATTGCAACTTTGCTCCTTCTAGATGTGGTAGGAGTGATTGGAGTGCTCTTCTTCTGTGCCATAGTCTTGATTCGTCCTGACCTCTTAATGGGGGTTTTCCCTTTTCTGCTTTGTAACCTTTGTGCAATGCCAGGTGCCAACCTGTTGGCAATGGGTTCCTCATCAGATTCTACTTCTTCAAGGTCAATGAGGTCACCTGGAGCAGGTTCTGGTGCCCGTGGTGCAGGGGTCTCCTCTGAGGCTTGATCCTCTTCTTCTGTTGATTCCTCTTCACTGGGTGAAGGGAGGGCTTCAGCATTTGGAGCGGAGGATGTTGGAACATCTTTATCAACATCAGGCACAGAAACATTCGGGGTGGAGGATGTTGGAACATCTTCACCAGCATCAGGAACAGAGGCGTCTTTCAAAATGCTACTCACAATACTGCGGATCTTCTTATCCATCTCCGGGTCTACTTCCCTAGGACTTGTTGCAATGCTAGGGTTTTCAGAAATCTTTACTCCCTGTTGTCGTTTGGGAACCAGTTTTTCAGGAACAGGGGCTTGACCAGGAATCATCTGTATGGCTGGATATTGAATTCAGGTCGTTCCTGGTTTGATGGTGCAGAGGGTGAACCAGGAGCTGAAGTTTCTTTTGGTGAGGTAGCCATGGAAAAGTAGAGCGTTTGGAATGGTTTCGCAAATTTCTGAGAGCTGTTGGGGAATGTTGAAAACGAGATTACCACGAAAATATAAGTTTGAATGAGGAATGTAGAGGGGCGTGTGAAGCAACGGTCGAATTTGCTTTGGTTTAGTAGTGAACGTGCTATTAATGTTAAGTGAGACGTTTGAGCACGTTCAGATAGCAGTAGCTGCTATAATTCCTCTAGCAGGCAAATGCCCAGCTTGCCCCTCAGTTTTTCAAACTGATTTGCATCCAATGCCTTTGTGAAAATATCTGCTATTTGTTCCTCAGTGTCAACATGCTCCAGTGTGATAACTTTATCATCAACAAGCTCTCTGATATAGTGATGTCTGATGTCAATGTGCTTGGTTCTGCTGTGTTGCACAGGATTTTTTGAAATATTAATAGCACTTAAGTTGTCACAGTATAATGTCATGACATCTTGTTCGACATTGTACTCCTTGAGCATCTGCTTCATCCAAACTAGTTGTGAACAGCTGCTTCCTGCTGCAATATACTCTGCTTCTGCAGTAGATAGGGACACACAGTTCTGCTTCTTGCTGAACCATGAAATAAGATTGTTGCCCAGATAGAAGCATCCACCAGAAGTGCTTTTTCTGTCATCTGCACTTCCAGCCCAATCAGCATCACAATACCCAACCAGCATTGAATCTGAACAATGACAGTACATAATCCCATAGTCACTGGTGCCATTTACATATTTCAGAATTCTCTTTACTTGATTTAAGTGACTTATCTTGGGATTGGCTTGATATCTTGCACAAACACCTACTGCATAGGTGATGTCAGGTCTGCTAGCTGTTAAATATAGTAAGCTCCCAATCATGCTTCTGTACAGACTTTGATCAACACTGGTGCCAGCTTCATCTTTTGACAGCTTCAAGTGAGTAGGTGCAGGTGTTCTTTTATGGCTGGCATTCTCCATCCCAAACTTCTTGACAATGTTCTTTGCATACTTGCTTTGTGAGAGGAATATGGAGTCTTTCATCTGCTTCACTTGAAGTCCCAGAAAATAAGTCAGCTCTCCAACAAGACTCATCTCAAATTCAGATTGCATCTGTTGGACAAAATGTCGAAGCATCTCATTCGACATCCCTCCAAACACAATGTCATCAACATATATCTGTGCTATCATCAAGTTATCAGCATCTTGTTTGACAAAGAGAGTCTTGTCAATTCCTCCCTTCCTATACCCTTGCTGAGTAAGGAACTCTGTTAGCCTTTCATACCAAGCTCTTGGAGCTTGCTTCAATCCATAGAGAGCTTTCTTGAGCCTGTATACATGATCTGGATGAGTTGGATCTACAAATCCCTTTGGCTGCTCCACATAGGCTTCTTCATTCAGGTATCCATTCAGAAACGCGCTCTTCACATCCATTTGGTACAGCTTGAATTTGAGGATGCAAGCTACACCAAGTAACAATCTGATGGATTCAAGTCTAGCAACAGGAGCGAAAGTTTCATCAAAGTCTACACCTTCAATCTGAGTGTAGCCTTGAGCAACAAGTCTGGCCTTGTTTCTGGTTATAACACCTTCTTCATTGGTTTTGTTCTTGAAGATCCACTTGGTGCCAATCACATTAGTTCCCTCGGGTCTCGGAACTAGCTCCCAGACTTCATTCCTTTTGAATTGCTCCAATTCTTCTTGCATAGCATTGATCCAGAACTCATCAGTCAGTGCCTCTTTCACATTCTTGGGCTCAATTTTGGAGACAAAGCATGAATTGGAGACAATCTCAATTTCCCTTGATCTTGTAGTGACTCCTCTGTTTGGATCTCCTATAATCAGCTCCTTGGGGTGCATCTTCTGGATTCTAATGGAGGGTCTCTTGTCAGGTTGGTTGATGTTTGATTCATCTGTAGCAGAATCAGAGTTTTCTGCATTTTCTACACTTTTAGCTGTATCTGCTACATTGTCTCCCGATGTTCTGACATCTTCTTCGACATCCTTCTTTCTTGCTGGAGTTAGATCATCAACAACCACATTGATGGATTCCATCACTGTTCTGGTTCTTGAATTGAATACTCTATATGCTCTGCTGTTTGTAGAGTATCCCAGGAATATTCCTGCATCACTCTTGGGATCCATCTTTCTCCTTTGCTCTCTGTCTGCCAAAATGTAACATGGACTTCCAAAGATGTGGAAGTGCTTGACAGTTGGCTTCCTCCCTTTCCAGATTTCGTACAGTGTGGTAGGAGTCCCTCTTCTAAGTGTGACTCTGTTGTGGATGTAGCATGCTGTGTTCATGGCTTCAGCCCAGAGATTATAGGGAAGTTCTTTGGCATGAAGCATGACCCTAGCAGCCTCTTGCAAAGTCCTGTTTTTCCTCTCAACTATGCCATTCTGTTGTGGTGTAATGGCTGCAGAGAACTCATGAGTGATGCCTTCAGATGTGCAGAATTCAGTGAACCTGCTGTTTTCAAACTCTCTGCCATGGTCACTCCTGATTCTCTTGATGACACAGTCTTTTTCTCTTTGAAGTCTTAGACTCAACTCCTTGAATACTTCAAAGGTGTCTGATTTTTCTCTGATAAAGTTGACCCAGGTAAATCTGGAGAAATCATCCACAACAACATAGACATACCTCTTTCCTCCAAGGCTTTCAACTTGCATAGGCCCCATCAAGTCCATGTGAAGTAGTTCCAGCACCCTGGAAGTGGTCTGATGTTGAAGCTTCTGGTGGGACATCTTGACTTGCTTTCCAATCTGACATTCACCACAAATTCTGCCTTCTTCTATTTTCAGATTGGGAATGCCTCTAACAGCACCTTTGTCAATGATTTTCTTCATGCCTCTTAAGTGCAGATGTCCAAATCTTTGATGCCATATTCTGACTTCATCTTCTTTGGAGGATAGACATGTGGAGGAGTAACTGGTTTCTTGAGGTGTCCATAGGTAACAGTTGTCCTTTGATCTGCTGCCCTTCATTAGAACTTCACTCTTCTCATTTGTCACCAAGCATTCTGACTTTGTGAAGTTTACATTGAATCCTTCATCACACAGCTGACTGATGCTGATCAAGTTTGCAGTCAGTCCCTTCACCAGCAGTACTTTGTTCAGACTAGGAAGTCCATCATGAACTAGCTTTCCCATTCCAATGATCTTTCCTTTAGAGCCATCTCCAAATGTCACATAGCTAGTGGAGCAGGGCTCAATGTTCACCAGGAATTCTTTAACTCCTGTCATGTGTCTGGAACAGCCGCTATCTAGGTACCAATCTTCCTTAGCTGAAGCTCTAAGTGAAGTATGAACAACAAGACTGACAATCTTGTGTTTTGGAACCCACATCATCTTCTTTCTGCTGTTGCTACTTTGCGTTCCATGATGTGGATGGCCATGTAGATGATAGCAAAAGGGCTTTATGTGACCATACTTGCCACAGTAGTGACACCTCCACTTCTTTCTTTTGCTCCTTTTCTGCTGCGTTCCATGATGTCGAGACCGATGTTGTGACATCGTGGCTCCAGTGCTGTTTTTGGCAGGAACAAATTCTGTCATGGTTGTTCTGCCAGCAGACTTAGGATTAAATCCAAGTCCTCTCTGGTTTCCAACATTCTTTCCAAGCTGCAGCACCTCATCAAGCGTATCTGAGCCTTTATTCAGCATCTTTATTGATTTTGTCATGTTTTCCAGTTTAGAGTTCAGAAAACCAACTTCTCCTTTAAGCTCAGAGATCTCCTCTTCATGTGCCTCCTTTTCAGCCTCCAGATCTGCAATGACCTTCTTCAGTTGTGCTTCTTGCTGAAGGATCTTCTCACTTTTGATGCATAGTTTTCTATAGGATATAGCAAGCTCATCAAAAGTGATTTCACTATCTGTATCACTTGAGTCTTCAGCAGATTCAAATCTCCCAGTGAGTGCATTTACATCTCTGTCAGAATCACTTTCTTGTTCACTCTCTGTATTATCAGACCGACATACAGAAAGTCCTTTCCTCTGCTTCTTGAGATGAGTGGGACATTCAGCTATGATGTGTCCATAGCCTTCACACCCATGGCATTGAATTCCTTTGCTGTGACTGGGCTTTTCATCTGACCTTTTCTGGTATTTACTACCTTTCCTGATGTCGAAAGGGATGTTCTGGACATGTGGTTTCTGCCTCCTATCCATTCTGTTCAGCACTTTGTTGAACTGCTTTCCAAGGAGCACAACTGCATTAGTCAGCCCTTCATCAGTATCCAGGTCATACTCATCTTCTTCTCCTTCATCATTGGACACGAACGCCAGATTCTTGCTCTTCTTTTCAGCCCTATCCGAGAGTCCTAGCTCAAAGGTTTGAAGGGAACCAATGAGTTCATCCACTCTCATGTTGCAAATGTCTTGGGCCTCCTCTATTGCAGTGACTTTCATGTCAAATCTCTTAGGCAAAGATCTGAGGATCTTTCTCACCAGCTTTTCGTCTGTCATTCTTTCTCCCAAGGCAGTGCAAGCATTGGCAATTTCAAGAATGTTCATGTGGAAGTCATGAATACACTCTTCCTCCTTCATCTTCAGATTTTCGAATTTTGTAGCCAATAGTTGCAATCTGGACATCTTCACTTTGGATGTTCCTTCATGAGTGGTTTTCAGGATCTCCCATGCATCCTTGGCCACTGTGCATGAGTTGATAAGTCTGAAGATATTCTTGTCAACTCCATTGAATAGAGCATTCAAAGCTTTGGAGTTTCCAAGTGCCAATTCGTCTTCTTCTTTTGTCCAGTCTTCTTCTGACTTCAATTCATCAGTGGGCTTTCCTTCTGTGTCCAGCATCTTGGGATGTTCCCAGCCTTTGATGACAGCTTTCCAGGTTCTGCTATCCAGTGATTTGAGGAAGGCCACCATCCTTGCTTTCCAGTATTCATAGTTGGTTCCATCCAGAATTGGTGGTCTGTTCACTAGTCCTCCTTCTTTCTCCATGTTCATCAGAATTTATCTCCCTAGATCTCACTCAGTGATTTCGAGTGCCTGCTCTGATACCAATTGAAATTCTGATACTGGGGACAGATGTCGTACAGGATGTCACGACATCACGCTTCAGAACATGCAGATTATATTTGACAGTGTGTACAGTTTAAACAAGAAGATAACACAAGAGAATTGTTAACCCAGTTCGGTGCAACCTCACCTACATCTGGGGGCTACCAAGCCAGGGAGGAAATCCACTAAAATAGTGTTAGTTCAAGGTCTAACAGCCACTGTTTACAACCTTCTCACCTAACCACTACCCGTGCAATCTCTACCTAAGAGCCACTCTTAGATATGAGAACCCCGCTCACTCCCTCTCACTCACACTCCCGTGTTTACAATCAATTCAAAGACACACCAGAGATTGCTCTCTGAACAATAGAGATCAACTCCACACACTAGAGATCAACTCTACACACTAGAGATCAACTCTACACACTCAGGTCCAACACTTGATGTTAGAGTAACATCAAGGTGGCTCACAAAACACTCAAGTCCCAAAACTCACAAAATAACTCTTCAATCCCGGACTTGGTACAAAACTCGTGCAGCCTCCATGGTTATATAGTAGTGTGCTTATCTGGGCTGCAACATCTTGTGCTGGATGAGATCTATCATTCTTCCTGAAAATCTGCACTTAAAGATCTAAAAGATGCAGTTTGATCTTTTAGTTTTTATCTTTAATCTTTAATCCCTGAACGAACTCTTCTACTTTGAAATTCGAACTTTAATTATCTTTTAATTCGTTCCTAAAGATAGATCTTCTTATCTCTTGCTAACTGCACAATAATCTGTTAAAGATATAACAGAATTATATGTCCAGTATTATCGGGCCGGATGTCAGGACATCGTATCCGACATCGTGGATCCTGCAGCTTCACTACTTGACTTTTATCTTGCATTGTACAGCAACTCCAGTATTCTCGGGCAGGATGTCCTGGACATTGTATCCGACATCGTGAATCCTGCAGCTACAATTCTTCATTTGACATTTCATCTTGCCTTGTGCATTGTGCAGCCCGATCTTATTCTTTGACATAACGTTGGACATCATGTGCAGCAACTCCAGCTTTCCTTCATTGTCTAAGTGCTTATGTTTTAACAAAATCTTAGCCAATCTTTTAAAACTCAGTAGAGCTAAGCACTAACAACGTTCATGACATTCTTTCCTTATTTTGTGATTTTGATTTTGATTTAATTTTTTGGAAAACACAGATTGACTGTCCTTTTGAAAGAGGTGATAATTCATGCAACCTCATCCTATCTTTTTGCAAATTTCTCCGGGAACTCCCTCAGAGTGTATGTTTTGTTTGATTTAGTCACTTGACCATTTTGGAGTGAGGACAATGGAGCCGTTTGACATTTAATCAATCCATATAAATTCCAGGGTTTGTCCCCCCCCCTTTTTTTTGTTTGAAAACATCGACGGGTGAGAACTTTTGATCTGCCCCTATGTTCACTTGAGGCTCATGCACGACGTGCCCCTCATTGCCCTAGTGTAAGGCTTTGAGGTACCAATCGTTGTCTTTCGTCATGACCTTGTAGCAGGGAACCTATTGGGTGAGAACTTCAAATCTGCCCCTAGGTTCGCTTGAGGTTCATGCACGGTGCCCCTCATTGCCCCAGTGTAAGGCTTTGAGGTACCAATCGTTGTCTTTCGTCATGACCTTGTAGCAGGGAACCTATTGGGTGAGAACTTCTAATCTGCCCCTAGGTTCGCTTGAGGTTTATGCATGATGCCTTTCATTGCCCCAGTGTAGGGCTCTAAGGTATCCATCGTTGTTTTGTTTTCACAACCTTGTAGCAAGGGAGAATGAAAGAAGCAGTTGATTTTTGCAAAAAGAATTTTCCAAGGACGAGAAATAGTTGAAGGATTTTTTTCAGTTGATGGATTAAGTCAAATGACTCCTATGTAGAAGCTAGATGTTTTGATGTTTTGATAATGCCAAAGGATCAAGTGCTTCTAAATTTTATTCAAGACAAGAATCCAAGAATCCAAGAAAATCAAGATATATGATCAAGTTGATCTCTAGAATCTTAAGAAGAAGTTTCCAAATTGAAAAAGCAAAAGGTTTGGCCAAAGAATTCTATCTAAATCATTTCAAATTGCGATTTACTCTCTGGTAATCGATTACCAGGAGCTTATTGAACGTTTTAATTCAAATTTCAAAATCTGTAATCGTTTACACAAGTCTTGTAATCGATTACCAGAGGGGATTTTCAGAAAATAATTTCAAAGAGTCACATCTATTCAAATGTTTTATGAATGGCCATCAAAGGTGACTTGGAAACACAAATTTAAAGAGAGTTTTCATCGCCCAAAAAGTTTTATCCTCTCAAAAGATTAAGAGTTTTTCTAAACTGAAATGTCTTATCCTCCCGAAAAGATTCCTTCGTCAACCACTTGCATATTCAATAAGGAATTTTGATTGATCTTCATTGTACAATCTATCTCTTTTAAGAGAGATTTCTTCTTCTCTTCTTCTTATTTCTAAAAAGGGATTAAGAGATCATGGGTCTCTTGTTGTAGAGGATCCCTGAACACAAGGGAAGGGTTGTCCCTGTGTGGTTCAGACTTTGTAAAAGGAATTTTACAAAGAGAGTGGAAAATCTCAAGTGGGTTGCTTGAGGACTGGACGTAGGCACGGGAAGTGGCCGAACCAGTATAAATCAAGTTTGCATTCCTTTCTTCCCTTAAACTTCTTTTATTTATTGCTATTTATCTTTTGCTTTAAAGAAGTTTATTTTGAATTGTCTTCTGAGTAATTCATGTTAAGGGTGCAATGTTAATCCAAAAAGAGAGAGTGAAAGTTTAATTGGGGAATAGTCTTTGTATCTTAATTCAACCCCCCATTTCTTAAGATAACTGAGGCCATTTGTTCAACATCCTATTCTTGATAACTCACTTCTCTCTAAAAATACAAACTTTCTGGAATGATAAAATGAGGTCACATGAACGTCTTGAAAACACAGTCAATCAAATGCCTTTTTTTTATTTTGAAATCTTTTTTTTTTATTTTGAAACTTATTTGTTTTGAACTTTACTCATTGTTTCACGGCACCCCCACCAACGTGCAAGACGAGTAATTTCTGATTGAACAGTCTTGGAAGTCAACACTCAGGAACGCATGTCGCTCGAGCAAACAAACCAATGGCTTGCACCCACATTCCAGTGAAAGCAAAGATGTAATTACGAGAGGATGAGGGACAAAGATGTCAGATTTATCCATTTTATTTAGCATTGTATATGTGGTTTATAAACTTGAAAATCTTGATGAGTCATTAGAGACATCTAACAACAGCTTTCAAAATTGCCCCATGTGTGGTGTCGCTTGTCAATGTCGGGACTCATATGCGATTCTCCTCAAATTTCAGCCAGCCCGCATCAATTGGACTTTGCACCTTATGCTTCAAGGTCATACAGTGCTCAATGGAATGCCCCAGGGCTCCTCCATGATATGCACATGTTGCGTTCAAGTCGTATCCTCAGAAAATGGAGGTGGAGGAAACCTAGCAGAGGTTATGGCTACCATTGAATTATCGAGTAGATATGAGAGCAAGTTTAGCATATGACACCAGAATTTGGGGTGAATCCTACAAGCTTTTTCGCTGCAAAATTCCTTCCTTGGTTGGTATTTTGGTTCGTGCTAAAGGTGGTGTTTGTCATTGGAAGTGCGCTAGGTAGGCTCTATGGTTGATTTTAGGGATGGCCTTTGTGGATAACTGGGTGGTAGGTAAGAAGAAGGGTTGTTATTGGCTAAGTAATGACATTGTTGGGTTGATGGGAAACTTGGTCGTATAGGAATGGCAGTCACAGCATGGGTTTCTCCCTCATCCTCACCCTCTTCATTTGCCCCACTTTTCTTATTCATCAAAGCAGGATGATTAAATTTGCCTCTTTTCAGACCTACTTCGATCCTTTCGCTGGCAAAGACCAAATCTGTAAAACTTGAAGGTGTGTAACCCACCATTTTTCATAGTAGAACACCAGTAACGTGTCTACTATAATTGTGATAATCTCTTTCTCTGTTATTGGGGGCGCTACTTGAGCTGCCAGATCCCTCCACCTCTGGGCATATTCCTTGAAGGATTCATGCTCTCTTTTTTTTTTCAAGGAAAGAATGCAATGAGCAATGCAACCAATGAACAACATGGATGTATGCGAATGATGCACAGTTGAAGTATTGTGAATTTTTACGCAGGATATGGGGTTGAATCAATTTAGATCTTCAATATGGTCCATGACATCTTTGTCAATTTGAAAATGGAAGTAACAAGGACATCAATAGTCCTAAATGTGTTTGGCAGTAGACGAAGCAGTGATGTAACTCGATCCATCTTTTTCCCCAATTTTTGCAAGATGGTTACTTCCATACTTCAACTTGACTTGATGAACTTTTTTCGAAAAAAGCATGAGCTTAGTTCAACACTATAATCCAAGGAATGGCAATTCTGATCGCCAATACTTCAACAACATTTCATAAGGATGAATGACTCGGGCATACTTTAAGCGGTGCATGGAAAATGTAATTATGAAATTGAGATGCTCGAAGAAACATCATTTCCTAGTTAACCATGCATTAGGTACCATGTTCACTCATTTTGTTTTTAAGTGAAACGGGTTTATGATCCCAACCTGGTTGGCTCATGGTACCGAATATATGCAACTAAGAATGCATCATGAATTTTCATGCTTCCCTTCTTCTGTTTTTGTTTTGCAGAGGAAAATGCAAGGATCATGCATGAAAACAAAAGGTTTGTAGAACAAAAAGTTTGTTGAACGCATATGCATGATGATGCCATGACTCATGCAAAATGTGATGCTGGAATATGATAACGGACAAATGCAGCAACGATATGTTCATTATGATGCCATGAAGAGATGCTTATACGATGCATGATATGAATGCATTTATGGACACGAGATCCCGAAAAATTATCTCTTCTTACTTGCGCATTTGGGGGCGCAGTGCTCCATGTGTACAGTTAAGAAGGTGATATGGACCTTCCGGCTTCCCGTGACAAAGGACGAGACCAACATACAATGCCTGCTAGAGATAAAATGCAGGAGTGACTTGATTTGCACTGATCTTTGGAGTAAAAACGCGGGATAAACTCATTTTATTCAGAAAGTTTATAACTAGTCAAGATCTGAGCGACAATACAAACTTCCTAGCGGTTTCTAATTATATGGGCCATTAAGTCTATCATATGCTGACAATAGCTGAGAAGTCCGTGGATCTCCACGGGGGCGGAGTAGGTGTCTGCCATCGCTTTAGCCTTGGCTAGTAATTGGGGAATCTCTTGACTCCCATTCAAGGTAAGAGCGAATCGGTCCATCCACATCGTTGCCTCTTGATGTAGCGAGTCGATCACCCTTCCTCTAGCCTCCTTTTCCGCGTACACTTGGGCATACTCGTCTGCCACTCTATGCTCGTGGGTCGTGGCTAGATTTAGTTCTTCTTGGTACTTGCTGATGATGGCTAACATGTTGGTCTTTGTCTCGCATAACCGCTGAGACAAACTTTTCTTGGACCTAAAGCAAGCCTTCAACTCATCCTTCAAGATCAAATTGTCTTCTCGCGATTGGTCCCTTTCCTCCTTCCAGAGCTTAAGCTCGCTGTTACTGCCCCACAGAGCCCCTCGGAACTTGTTCCAGCCATGTTCTTCCCTACGAGCCCTCTTGGTTTCTCATTCCAAGGCTTTGGTGGTAGTCACATTTACATCTCTCAGTTCGGTATTCTCTTTTCGGATTTTCAGAGCTGCTGATTTGAACCTTTCTTTAACTGTTTGAGCTTGCTCGAGTTTTGTCCTAAGAGCCTACACCTCTTCGTCTTCCTTCGGTGCCTCAACTTCCTCCCTTTTAGCGGTTCTCAGACTTGGGAGCCAATCCAAAGCTTGCACGTGGGCTTTCAACCACTCATGGTAGCCACCAATGGGCCCATTGTTACTGCCTCTGAACTCTTTGTCCTCCTTTTGTACCACCTCCCATGCCTTGCGGACCTTCTAAAGCGTCTCCATGTTGGTCTTATTGAAACCTCGTGAAATGACAGGTGGGAGCTCTTCCTCTAGTGGTGCCCCTCTCATCGGGTAGCCAAGTTGCCTTATCGCAAGAACGAGATTGTAATTGATTCAACCCCTTGTCCCCATCAAGGGAACATTCGGAAATCCTCCGCACTAGATAAGAACTCTGGTTCTTCCTTCTTTCCATCGAGGGAACCAGTTGACAGATGCTCCTTCTCTGTTTGCTAAGAGTTGGTCCTAATTCGCCCTTCCTTTCTCTGTGCATGAACGGTGGCTTTCTAACGGGCAGGCATGCCTCACCTCTTGGCAAAAAAGGTGTGAAACCAACCATACATAAAGAGCGGGAGTACAACAGAAAATCCTCATACTACTCTTCTCACATCTTCGGTCAAAGGTGTCATAGAGGTCGGCTAGCATAGCAACGATCGGGCTTTCCTTGTGGTCATGATAGGCAAGAAAAGCGTCAATCGCTGCTAGGTCCACCAACCCATCCACATTCGGAAAGAGGACTCCCCCGAAAATCAACAATGCGAGAATATCTATGAACGGGGCCCACTCGCCTTTAACTGCCAAGATTCTTGCTTTTACCTCCAAATATTTTCTCGGTATTCCGACCACCCCATTTTTGACTTGCTTCCTGTGGTCTAATTCCTGCGCCGAGATTTGGACTATATTGGAAATTCTAGCTAATGAGGGATAGAACCCTGTGAAGAGGTATGGTTTCCTCCCCCCTAGAGGGCATCCTAGGATCTCTTCAAATTCTTCCACCATGGGTGACAGCTGGAAGTCCCCAAAGGTGAAGCACCACAACGGCTGATCATAATACTGGGCGAGGGAGGCAATGGCCTCTGTAGAGACTTCTACCATGGCTAGGTCCCAGATTTTACCGTAAGCTTTGCGAAAAGCTTGCCGCTGGAGCTGACCCATCAACTGCCCTAACTCTTTTAGACTGGTGATCCCTAGGCTCTTGACCTTGACTTGATAGAACCTCTTTTTATGCGAAGGCATTTGACTTGATCCCATGTTTTACAAAAGTGAACAAAAATCGGCGCAAATCAAAACTCCAACATCTATCATGGGTGGAAATGGATGAATGCATGAAGAAATGCATATGACACAAATGCAATTTACGAATACGGGAGCCCGGGAAATTGTCTCCTTTTTAGATACAACGTCTTGGGCTAGCAAAGTGCCCAACTTATGTATTTAAGAAGGTGGCACGGACCCACCGTTGGTTTAAAGAGAGGGGATCTAGACAGAATCCGTGTGTGACACATATGCGAAAGGTGCAACATAGTATGACAATATTCACAAAATATAAAAAGGGTACATGAAACTTATGCATGGCAGTGGAAAAATGGCACGCAGCATGTTTGCTCCGTGCCCCTATTTAAGGGACCTATATGGGAGAGAGCTAAAAAGGTTTTTAGCGATAATCCCCAAGGTAGTCATATCTCTCTTGATGGTCTCTAGAGGTATCATCCTCTTCGAAGAACATATTGCAGCAGTACGGACTACTAGCAACAATATGTTTTCAAAGAGAAAAACTCTAGATGAGGGTTCATTGTAATCAAGCAAGTCGGAGACCTAGCATGATCACAGATTCACCTCCACTCCTTATGTTCCCACGAACCCGGGTATAGGGCTTTTTTTTTCAACTTACCGTGTGTGCAAATAGTGTTGGTGTTTGTGTGCATCAAATGAATAAATATTCCCCATGCATACATTTAAAAAATGCACTAAAAGTATCAAAGAGTTATATACACAATAACATAAGACAAATAAAGGGAAACCTAACAAAGGAGGATGTCATGATAAAACATTGCACAAGATTAAATGGCCTAACTCTAAAAAAATATTCCCCAGTGGAGTCGCCAACTGTCGCAACCTACCCTTCGGCGGGAGGGCGACGCGTGACTCGCGGGTGCGTGTTCCAAGAAAGGAATACGCGCGGAGTCGCCACCAACGTTTATTTGAGGAAAACGTCGGAAAAACCGGAAAAGACGTGATCTACAAACTTTAAGTGAAAGGTTCGGGAGTTGTATTTATGCACGGGGAAGGTATTAGCGCCCCACGCGTCCGTCACAAGAGACGGCAGCCTTTAATTAAATGTGCAAACATGACTTCAATTTTTAGGTTCCCTTTTACGTCTTTATTTCTTTTTGTACTTTTTATCTTTTTGCGGTCGACGAGGGTATTTCCCTTCCACCTACGTATTCCTTAATTGCGATAAGGAAATCAGACCTACGTAGTTCTTTGTGAACAAAATGTTTGGTTAAGTTGTTTTTATCCTTTTTGCAAGATATGTTTTTGTTGAATGAAAGGTTATTTAAGGCGTTGGACCGTTAAACAAACTTTCGATGCTTTTGAAAAGAGAGAAGACATTAAGGCATTGGACCATTAATGTTCTCTTTATTTTTGAAAGAGGTAGTAAAATTACGTGTTGATTTTAGGCTTTTAGAAACCTACACCAAACTAATAAAAGCGGAAAAGACCATTTCAAGGCGTTGGACCTTTAAAAATGGCTTTTTTAAGTAATGATAAAAGTTTGGTTTATGAATTGATTTTAGCCTTAGTTTCACTTTGGTTTTTAGTCGATTCGATTAAGAAAGAAAAATCCCAAAGAGAAATGTCTAATTGATTTTTTTGTTTTATTTTACTAAAAGATATTTTTTATTATTATATTATTATTTTACCCTTTTTTTGGTTTCCAACGTGGTTACGGCATGACCGAACGGTCGGATTTCATTTTAAACGAAATTAACGGATATTACAATTCAAACGATCGGTGGAAATTTATTTTATTTTTGATTTAGGCGAGAAAATGACTTAAGCACGTCAAAAGGGGGTATGAAAAGTAAATGAAATGAAAATAAAAGCACATAAAAACAAATGAGGACCACTAAGGGTACATAGAATGAATTGAAAAGCTCGGTATCGAGAACTTACCGGTTGAAGACCGAAGAACGATGAAGAACGTCGAAGAACGGCTGAAAATCTTCGCGAAAATCCCCACGGAAACGTTACGGAAAGGTTACGGAAGCGCCTCGGCTTGGATTTTCTTCACGGAACCAATTTTTTTTACTAATTTCAAGTGATTCTTGAATTACCAGGAGGGCTAAACAAAATTCCTTTTCACTTCTCCCCCTATTTATAGGAAAATGGGGGAGATGCTTGCCACCCAGCTCGCCCAGGCGAGCAAGGTCACTTCCTCCAGAAGCAACCGCCTTCTGGAGGGCCCAAGTGGGCCTGGTTGCTATTTGCACCCCCACTTTTAATAAATACACCCCCTGCCTTTTTTTGGTGATTCTGAAAATCTTTTTTGGTGATTTCTTTCCATAATGTTACGGAACCTTGCGGATCACATAATCATCCCCTTTTTGACTTACGGAATGTTACAGAATCTCACGAATTGTGCAACGATGCTTCCTTTTGAGTTCCGACATGTCACGGAACTTGACGAATCGCCTAACGATGGGTGCCAAGTACCTCAAAATGGTCAAATGAAAGTTGCATGCCACCAAGCAAAGGTCCCCAGACGAAATTAGGGTATGACAGTAGTTAACATCGATTTTTCTAAAACTGATGTTATGTAACTCCATTTATTTACAAAAATGTCACTGCACTTTTGTTAACATCGGTGTTTGCAATAACCGATGTTAATTGAACGATGTAGAAAGCCTTTTTTTTAGTAGTGTCATCTTTATGCTTAGAAGGTGTCACCCCTAAGATGCCTTGACATTGGTCTTTCTTTGGATAAGAGTGAGAGCCATAAGATTTTTAAGTAGACTTTCTTTTAAGTTATTGCTCTACCCTTATTTCCCAATCTAAGTTAGCCTCTACATTGTCCTTCCCATGGAAGTATGTGAGGTTAATGTTAACCTCTTGAGGCCTTCTATCCTTTTCTCTTCTTTGGGAGTGATGTTTAATATGTGAACTATGGCACCCTCTATAATAGTCGCTAAGTTCTTCACTTAAAATCTTGCAAGAGTCATGACTACTATAGGAGGCATGTTTTTCTCTTTTCATTTCTTTCATTATTTTTCTTCTTTCTTCCTCTCTTATTTTCTCTCTTTCATCTTGAATTATTTCTTCCACTCTTTTTTTACCTTTTTCTTTTCTCTCTTGTTTTTCTTTCCAAAACTTAAGGGATCTCAACTCATCTAATATCTTATACAAGTGGTCGTTAAGAGTAGAACCCTCACCATTAACACTAGATGAAGAATGAAGACTCACGTTGGTTCCTAAGTTATGGTTCTTTCTTGTTGGGGGTTTGAAAACAAAAGGTAAAAGAAACTATGATTGAAACTAGCCAAAATAAACACTAAAAGAGGTGTGAAAGATAAGGTAAAAACTAATTGGTAAAAGGCAAGCTATCTAGGCGGTTTGACAATGGAGGGTAAAGGAAACAAGCTATGAAAGTAAGCAAGAAATTAAAGTGCAAGAAATGCAAACTAGGCGGATCCTAAGAGTGTTTCGATGACCTCATTTAAGGTTCCCAACAAAACACTCACTATCCTAAGGGAAAATTGCCTAAAATTATTACACACAAATGGAAGTAGGGTGACCTATTGGAGGCTCCCAACTTACTTCCAATGAAAGGCCTTTTTGTTACAAAATTTGAAAGCCAAGCAAATTGCCAATTACAAAATTACAAAAAAGAAAGTCCTCAATTATGGTGGCTATTCTCTTTTTGGTGTTTTACTCAATTTGGAGTGCTTCTTAGTCCAATAGCTCTTAAGGTGGTTGGCCCCTTGCTTCCTGACTCAAATTCTTCAAGGTATGGCACCAATTCTCCTTTCCAATTCCCTATATGGCAACTCACAAGCAAGGAAACAAAGAGACAAGCAATAACCAAAGACCAAAAAAAAATGAAATGAAAGCTAAACCAATAGATTTTTAACTAGACAAATTTTCAAGGATTATTCAACAATTAAAGCAATGAAAATCACACAAAAGCAAGCTAGGACTCAAAGAGAAACCTAGAATGGCTCTAGAGTAGAGTAGAAAAACTAAAAAAAAAGACTCAAGAAACCTCTAGTTTTGGAACTTGTTTTCACAATTATTTTCAATTTAAATTTCAGAACTAAGATTGGTGTAAAATAGGCTCCAATTATAGAACAAATTTTGAGCCAAAACAACAAGCACACTTCCCTTTCACTTTTTTTTCCTGGACACTGATTTTTCATCCAACTTGTGTGATTTTTCTTATTTTTTCCTTTAATCCAAATCACTTAGTTCTTTTTTCATAATTTTTGTCCAGATGTCTAGAAAATTCAGTAAAACTTTCAGCTCAAAAAACATAGTGACCAATTCCCAGTAGTTTATACAAGTTCGTATGTTCAAGCTGCCAGCACTAGCAATTTCAACCTAGAAATCAAGAGTAGTGTTTATGTTGCTTAAGGCTTGGATAGTTACAATTTGTGTTTTCTTATGCTCAATTATCATGAATAACACAATTCAAGAGAGCTTAAGACTTATTTTGATTCACAAATCCAGCCACAACTCAGCACCACAACTCAACTTCATCATAGGCATCACGTAGGAAACTTAGAAAACAAAAAAAAGAGTTCAACAACAAGACTACTTCTAGGAATTGATTTAGAACATGTTATGAACTAAATAACATGCATGAATTAGACTCAAAATTCAAAAGATAGGCTAAGAATGACAAGAATACATGAACAAATGTATCTAGAATTCAATAAACAAAATAAAAATTCAACACAAACTTAGAACATAATGTGACAATTACTATGACTAAACATGACTCTAAGACAACATGGATTAAGTGATTTACACTTAGATTTTTGTGTTTTTTTTTCTAATCAATATTTTGGAAGAAAATTTAGATCTAAAGGTTCAGCACAAGAATATTATGAATGAAAAATGATAGAACCTAAAATCAACACAAAAACATGATTCAAGAGTAGATCTAGAAAATTTGAAGCATAGAAATGCAAGAACAAGTGTAGATCTAAGATTTAATCGGTTTATTTTTTTTGAATCTACTCTAAACAGCACCAAACACAAGACAATGGTGAATATACATGGATAATAAGATGAAGAACAAGGAATTAAAGAGAATTCACTTAACAAAAAGATAGAGGAAGCAAAAGAACATCACCTAGATGAAAATGCTCTTGATACCACTTGATGTAAGCTCCATTGGAGCTTGTAGACCTAGGATCTTCTTCATCAATGGATTCATTTTCTTCTTGGAAGATCAATGGCAGTGGAATGGAGAAAGGAAGAGAGAGAGGAGACGCCACTTCAAGGAGAAGATGAGTCTAGAAGAAGCTCACCATCATAGGAGGCCATGGATAAGAGCTTGGAGGAAGAAGGAGAGGAAGAGAAGAGCACGAAATTTTGTGCTCTAAAAGAGCTCTAAGATCTGAAGTTTAATTTTCAAATGATCAAAGTTCAAAAAATGCACACACATGACCTCTATTTATAGCCTAAGTGTCACACAAAATTGGAGGGAAATTTGAATTTCTATTCAAATTTCACTTGAATTTGAAATTGAATTTGTGGAGCCAAATTTTTGAGCCAAAATTTCACTAATTATGATTATTGAATTTTAGCTATGTTTCAGCCCACTAATCCAATATCAAGTCCAAGATTCTCCACTAAGTGTGCTTAGGTGTCATGAGGCATGTAAAGCATGAAGGACATGCACAGAGTGTGACTATATGATGTGGTAATGAGGTGTAGCATGTAAATGCTCACCTCCCCCTCTAAAATTTAATTGGAGTGGGCTTCTCCCAATTCAATTAAATTTATTTCAAACACACACATCAAATATTCACTTAATGCATGTGAAATTACAAAATTACCCCTAATACAAAAACTAGTCTAGGTGCCCTAAAATACAAGGGCTAAAAAAATCCTACATTTCTAGGGTACCTTACCTATATTATGGAGCCCTAAATACAAGGCCCAAAAATAATGAAACCATAATCTAATATGTACAAAGATAAGCGGGCTCATACTTAGCTCATGGGCCCGAAATGTACCCTAAGGCTCATGAGAACCCTAAGGCCTTCTCTTGCATCTCTAGCCTAATCTTCTTGGAGTCTTCTATCCAATGCCCTTGCGGGGTAGGATTGCATCATTTACCTTTTCGGGGTCCACCTTTATCCCTTTCTGACTTACAATGAAACCAAGCAATTTTCCCGACTTGACCCCGAAGGTGCACTTGGCAGGGTTCAATCTTAACTTGTACTTCTGCAGTCTCTCGAACAACTTCCGCAAATTGATGAGATGTTCCTTCTCGGTCCTAGACTTGGAAATCATGTCATCCACGTAGACTTCAATCTCTTTGTGCATCATATCATGGAATAATGCTACCATAGCCCGCTGATAGGTTGCCCCGACGTTCTTGAACCCAAAGGGCATCACCTTATAACAGAATGTTCCCCACAAGGTGACGAATGCAGTTTTCTCCATGTCTTTCGGCACCATCTTTATCTGATTGTAACTTGAAAACCCGTCCATGAAGGTAAACAAAGCGAAATTGGCTATGTTATCTACAAGGACATCAATATGTGGTAAAGGGAAGTTATCCTTAGGATTGGCTCGGTTTAGGTCCCGATAATCCACACACATCCATACCTTCCCATCCTTCTTAGGGACCGGCACAATATTGGCCACCCATTCGAGGTACCAAGCCACTGCTAAAAGGCTAGTGTCGAAATGCTTTTTCACCTTTTCTTTGATCTTTAAGGACATCTCGGGCTTCATCCTTCTTAGCTTTTGTTTTATCGGGGAACAACCGAGATTCAACGGTAACCGATGTTGTGCAATGTCGGGGTTCAAACCGGGGATATCTTGGTACGACCAAGCGAAGATGTCTTGGTATTTTCGTAGAAAAACCACCAATTCATCTCGGACCCGTGTGGTCATGCTCGTACCAAACTTTACTTCTTTCCTTTCCTCGCCAACACCCAAGTTTATGATTTCCGTTTCTTCTCGGTGTGGCTTCATCTCTTGGTCTTCCTGAGCGACCATCCTTTCTAGCTTCAGGGAAAACCCGATATCTTTATCTTCTCCATCCTCGGCTTGGCTTGCTATTCGTTCAAAATTGACATCAGGGTCCTCAGTATTAGTACCTTCACTGGACTCGTCGTTGGATCTATACCATTTAATCGCAACAGAAGTAAACATGCAGATGAATGAGAATGGGTGAAGGTGCAAGAACAAATGAAGGAAAGATCTTATATCATATATCTGGATAGCAAAAAGACATAACGCCCTAACAGGGAGAAAAACCCCAAAGCCTAAGCCCAGTTATAGGGTTAAAACTAACGAATTACATTATGCCCGCCACGGATACTTCGGGTCATTCAACAACTTACCAATTTCCTAATTGGAAATCAGGAAGGCATGGTTGTACCTAGTTTGAACGCTCTTGGGGGGCTTCGTCGTGTATCATGGCGACTTGCTCTTAACACCTCCAGCCCGCACTCACAAACCTCTTGCTGATGTGACATGGAGGGGCCTCTTTCACTTGTGGCCTTTGTTGTTGGCCTATGCCCCTACTTCTCCTTTCTAGGACGCTTCTTTTTACATCAGCATGCGTGGGCCTATAGCTTAGCCCAAACCTCTGGCAGTTTTCCTTGAATTCCACCAAGCTGGCCACACCATCATTGTTCTTTCCTAAGCCCATTTGGGGCTCATATCCGTGCCCTAACATCACACGGGCTACCATCATCGCAGCGTCAGACATGTGGGGTCGCATCGGGAGGGATTCCACAGAAGCGTTGCTCACTACCTCAAAGGACTGAAAAGCCATCTTGGGACACCTCGACTTGGCCCGTGGCATAGAACCG